>NC_136500.1:120223201-120435701 GCF_053919585.1 Euprymna scolopes | reverse complement strand
TGATATTATAATATTATTGGTTTAGGAGTTGTTTAGTGGATTAAGATTTTGATATTATAATATTATTGGTTTAGGAGTTGTTTAGTGGATTAAGATTTTGATATTATAATATTATTGGTTTAGGAGTTGCTTAGTGGATTAAGATTTTGATATTATAATATTATTGGTTTAGGAGTTGTTTAGTGGATTAAGATTTTGATATTATAATATTATTGGTTTAGGAGTTGTTTAGTGGATTAAGATTTTGATATTATAATATTATTGGTTTAGGAGTTGTTTAGTGGATTAAGATTTTGATATTATAATATTATTGGTTTAGGAGTTGTTTAGTGGATTAAGATTTTGATATTATAATATTATTGGTTTAGGAGTTGTTTAGTGGATTAAGATTTTGATATTATAATATTATTGGTTTAGGAGTTGTTTAGTGGATTAAGATTTTGATATTATAATATTATTGGTTTAGGAGTTGTTTAGTGGATTAAGATTTTGATATTATAATATTATTGGTTTAGGAGTTGTTTAGTGGATTAAGATTTTGATATTATAATATTATTGGTTTAGGAGTTGTTTAGTGGATTAATATTTTGATATTATAATATTATTGGTTTAGGAGTTGTTTAGTGGATTAAGATTTTGATATTATAATATTATTGGTTTAGGAGTTGTTTAGTGGATTAAGATTTTGATATTATAATATTATTGGTTTAGGAGTTGTTTAGTGGATTAATATTTTGATATTATAATATTATTGGTTTAGGAGTTGTTTAGTGGATTAAGATTTTGATATTATAATATTATTGGTTTAGGAGTTGTTTAGTGGATTAAGATTTTGATATTATAATATTATTGGTTTAGGAGTTGTTTAGTGGATTAAGATTTTGATATTATAATATTATTGGTTTAGGAGTTGTTTAGTGGATTAAGATTTTGATATTATAATATTATTGGTTTAGGAGTTGTTTAGTGGATTAAGATTTTGATATTATAATATTATTGGTTTAGGAGTTGTTTAGTGGATTAAGATTTTGATATTATAATATTATTGGTTTAGGAGTTGTTTAGTGGATTAAGATTTTGATATTATAATATTATTGGTTTAGGAGTTGTTTAGTGGATTAAGATTTCGCATGTGTTCTACCCGATTACCATAACTATGATGTAATTTATCAATTAATACGGATTGTTTACCCTTCGAGAAATAATCATACAGTATGTACTTCTTTGTGGTTTACTTTCATGTTAGGTGAGCATTATGCTTACTTCACCTTTCTGGTCAGCCACTATTTTGTATGTGGTTTATAAAATGCAGACTTCAAAGATTTGAAGTCATTTAATTAGAAGTTGAGCTCAAGTAGTTCAAAAGAGAGACTAGTGCTTTGGATATAGAGGTTGCCATATTGCAAATGGCTTTAACGATATATTTATCATTATTTAACAAGATGTGCGTATTCATATTGCCATGAATTATCCATCAGAAAATATTTAGAAACCAACTTTTTATTAATTAAAATATTAACTATTTTGTGTGTGGTTTATAAAGTGCAGGCTTCAATTTAATTAGAAGCTGAGCATAAGTAGTTCAGAAGAGAGACCAGTACTTTGGATATAAGTTGGTTGTTTTTGTTTTACGGCATATCAACCCTTTTCAGGTTATTTAATGCCGAATCCAGTTATTTTGTAGAAATTCTTTTTTAATAGAATATATTTGTTTTTTTTTTCAAGTCTGTTTCTATTTAACTCATAGTTGGGATCCTAACAAGTACTACCACTCCGCGTCAGAGTGGACCTGGGAGCAATGACAATTAAAGGGTTGCTCCACACTCCCCAAAGCCTGCAAGCTGGGGCCTCACCACTGGATAAAGTTTAAGGTCATATCCAGGACCACTTTGGATATAGAGGTTGCCATATTGCAAATGACTTCAACGACATATCATTATTTAATAAGATGTTCGTATTCATATTGCCATCAATTATTCATCAGAAAATATTTAGAAACCAACTTTTTAGTAATTAAAATATTAAATTACCCTTCTGATGAGAAAGAGAAGTCCAGCTTTTAGAACTTGCATTTCTTAGTTGAGCATAAATGCATCCTTTTAATTGCTGTACTAGAAAAACAAAGTTGTTGTATACATAATTTTTTGTATAAAAATTATAAGAGAAACTAATCCCTATTCTAAAAAATTCAGTATTGAAAAAATAAATAAATAAATTTACGGAATAATATTGAATGAAACAAATACAAATCAACGGAATAAAATTGAATAAAATATTAAAAAATCAAACAGAATTCTCAAACAACATGATATTTACGTCTAGATGGAAATTTTTTTTTTTTTTAAATGTTAAGGAAAAAGATTTTTAAAAAGTGTAAAAAAAAATTAAATAACGAAAAAATAGTTTTTGTTTTTTTTGCTCAATTGTTTACCAATTCAAGCATATTCGAAATCAATTATTGTGTTTATGGTAAACATTATTATTTTCTCATAAATCACATAAGTTTTACTAAAATAAAAACATTTTTAACAAAAACCTGAATGTCAAATTAAATAATGGTTTTTTAGTTGTTTTTAATTGGAGATTAATAATTTTTATTTACGGAATCAGATATTATTTTGGGTTTGTATTACTGTACACATAAATTCGAAAAAGTTGTCAAAAAACAAATATATAACAAATAAATGTTATCAAAGGCAAGATAAGTTACTTTTCTACCAAACTGGATATATTTTTCGTGTTTTTATTCAATGTAACATGTTTAGTCAGCTCGAAAAACATACACTGTTTACTGATGTAGTGGAAAATTCAAAATGGCGCCCGACTCTCTTTAACACGGTAAGTTCGGGAAAAAAGTGTTATAAATAATAAACTAGACAAAATACTATTAAAAAACCACCGAATATATGTCAACCTATGTCACAGGAATATATATTGAGCGAGTTTCTAACAGTATTTTGTCTAGTTTTATATTTATAGCACCTTTTCCCAAACTTACCGTGTTAAAGAGAGATAGTCGGGCGCCATTTTGAATTTTCCACTACATACATCGGTAAACACAGTATGTTTTTCGAGCTGAATAAACATGTTACATAAAATAAAAACACTGAAAACATATCCACAAAATAACTTATCTTGTCTTTGATTACATTTATTTGTTATATATTTGGTTTTTTTTGACAACTTCTTCGAATCTATGTGTTGTAAACCCATTATTTTTTATAGGATTGCCATAAAATAAACTTATTTTAATGTTTAAATTTTTTTAAAAATTACTGAATTGAATTGTAGTCTTTTCAAAAGTGTAAAATAAAGGGGGAAAACCCTTACCTTTCATTCCACGAGTTTAATACGAAAATTAAAAAAAAAATCAGGAATAATTCGTTTTCCTTTGTGTTCAAAACAGAAAGTTATTTTGCTTGTTATGATTTCTTTAGTAAATTGATACAACTTTTCTTTTGTGTTTCTAATTCATTAAGAAATAAAATATATGAAAATATAACAGAATCAAAATTAAAAGATGAAAAACACGATTTTAAAATGATTTAAACATGGCATTATTAAAAGAGAAAATCAACTGCTAAAGAACAATAAATTTAGGTCATCGTAAAGCGGTGTAATCATTATTTCGTTCCTCGTTCATGAGTTAAGTCTACCAAATTGTTTTCCTAAAAAAAATATATTATACGTAAGGCTTATTGTGCTTTCTTTAATAAATTACTCTTTTGTGTGTCCAATTCATGAAAAAAAAAAAAAAAATGAAATGTATGAAATTCAGGTTCATTTTTATTTTAATTGAACATTTCATTATCCTCATATAAAAAGAATTGCGAAACTGAATATTTCAAATGAACAACTCAATTAAGAGGAAGGAATTACACAAACGGCGAAGTCAGTCAAATGACAATATAAATTATAGACAAAGAAGTATGATTATATTATGTGTAACTTGCAACTTATTGTTATCAGATTCGATTCGATTTAATTTACGATGACCTTTTCTGATGATTCTAGATTTAAACCTACTAATTAGCACCCCAGTTTACATCGATGAAAGTGTAGTAGCTGTTACTTGTTTGTCTGCAGATAATAACCATGTTTTGCACCCTGTCAGCCATTACTTGAGGGGAGGGAGTTAGTAAATTGTTAATAGCTCAGGTGTCGCTACCCGGCAATGTTTAACGTGCACTTCTAGGCCATTCTTTTTCTCAGCTTGGCCGGTAATTTGGCAGTTTAACTCAGTTCAGTTATAAAAGTCCCAAAAGTCGAACAACATGGTGTTTGAAAAATTATTCTCCCCGTTCCTAACAGTTCCAACTTCCTTGCTTTCACTCTTGACTTTAGATATTTACGTTATTTTTTGTTTTTACTTATGTAATATAAATAACTATACCATATAAGTTTATAGTTTTTATTATTGCTTTTGGTTTTTCCGATATTGCAAAACAATGTTTTAAGTAAAATGTTTCCCCGGATTATTTGGAAATAAGATTTTTTCCAATCATTTGGGGGGGGGGATTTTTTTTCAATTTTTTTTTTTTTTTAATGAAAATTTTCAATCGGCTTTTTAGGGAAATGAAATTTAATTATTAAAAAATAGTTTTTTCTGTTTGTTTTTTTTTCTTTTCAAGATATTTTTTCCTCATTTCTCGCTTTGAAATTTTATTCAAAATTAAAATATTAAAACAATTTACAATAAAAATACAAACTACATTTTTCGAAATGAGATTTTTGTAACAAGATTTTTTATTCTAACGTGGCTTATAAGGTTTTCAAAAGTGACTTCTAAAGATATTCTGAACAGATTAATAAATGCAGTAATACAAGTGATAGAACTGGTTTCCGAAATTTTACTTTAAAGATTCTTGTCGCCATCACACAGTGCAAGTGGAGTGGGAGATGGGCTGCCTTGAGCGACTGACTCGCTGGCTTTGCGAATCCCTTCCCCTTTTTGCCCGGTACACGTATCTAGTAGTCGGCCTTTAACTGACCTGTGAGTGTGTGCGCTTCTCTCTCGCCCCATCTCCCTCTTTACCTCTCTCTCTCTTTCTCTATCTCTCTCCCAATTTGAAACGACCTGTCCGTTCTTCCTCCTTTTTGCCCTTGGCCATTGGCCAATCAGGATCCTTGTGGAATGCCCCGTTTTATGTGCCCTTTTAAAAAAAATCAGTTTGGAGGTTGGCCATCTTGGAAGAAGCATCCTTTAGACTCCGTTGCTGACCGTTTTTCGGCAACGTATTTTGTATATTTTTTATCCTTTTCTGACAGTGGAGTGCCTTTTAAAGGAATGTATTGAAGTGTTTGTAGGCACCTCCCTTTCCAAGAAGAACATTCGACGTGCCGTCGATAAATTTCATCTTATTTAAACGTTGGGTAGAGAGCCCAACTATAAGAACTGTATTGAAGTGTTTGTAGGTACCTCCCCTTTCAAAGAAGAACATTCGACGTGCCGTCGATAAATTTCATTTTATTTAGACGTTGGGTAGAGAGCCCAACTATAAGAACTGTATTGAAGTGTTTGTAGGAACCTCCCTTTCAAAGAAGAACATTCAACATGCCGTCGATAAATTTCATTTTATTTAAACGTTGGGTAGAGAGCCCAACTATAAGAACAGTGTCGGAATTTTTTAGTAAACTGCTTACTCCGAAGAAAGGAGGAATAAGGAGAGAGAGAGAGAGAGAGAGAGACACTGACAACCCTTCATGAAAAGGAGAGTGGACCATTTGTTTGGAACCCTATTTCGGGCGAGAGAGACATTTTAAAAAAACCTTCGAAGGTTCGTTTATTTGTGAAAAAACGCGTCTTAAAGGACTCCCTGTTTTGAAATGTTTATTCTCTTTTCATTCAGACTTCAAGTAAGCCTTTGATATTAAGAACATTATATATATTTTGAAAAGTCTCCCTTTTGAGAGACCATTTTAATGTGAATTTTTGCCCAGTTGCCTTTTTTCCTTTTTATATTGAATGCCTTTTTGTTTTTGATTTTTTCTCCCTTTTTTTTTCTCTCTATTTGTTACTTAGTAAATTTTATTTTACAAGCTTTTGGGAATTCAAAGCAACCAGACACCTTTTTCTTTAAATAAACATTTATAATTCTAACAGTTTACAGGGTCTCAATTAATTACCTTTTATTTCTCTTTGTGTTGTTGCATGATATTCTTTCTCTTTTTTTTTCCCAATCGTTTCCCAAAAAGACGAGTTTTGGCGACACCCCCAGAAATTTTCGTCACTGGCAACAGAAAGTGCAAATGTGATATTCAGTGATTTGATTCAAGAAAAGTCTTTTGTTACGTGTATAAAAAATACACTTCCCCTTGTCTCTGTAACTCTCCTTGTAGAGGTACACTAGGTGTGTCAGAAATTTCGTGAAAAATAATGAATAATTCCACCCCGTCTTTCCAAGCTTATAAGTCCTCGAAAAATGTCATTCCAGCCCTAATTTTTCTTTTCAATTAAAGGAGCAAGGTTTCATAAAAAACAAAAAAAAAAGTTTGTTTGTTTTTTTTAAGGTTTTAAACTTCGGACTTTACAGGTAAATTTCTAAAAAAAATTACTTTTTTGTTTTAAATTTGTATATATTATTTATTGACCTTTTCTCTTCAATTTGTGATATATAAAACTTTGGTGAGTAAATTAATTATTTACTTTTTAATAGACATTTCAAAATTGGAGGCGTGAATTATTCGCCCCCTGTCTTTCCAAGCTTATAACTACTCGAAAAATGTAATTCAAGTCCTAATTTTTTTTTCAATTAAAGGAGCAAGGACCAAGGTTTCATAAAAAAAAAATAACAACAAAAAACAAACAACGTGGTTTTAAAAAAAAGGTTTTAAACTTCGAACTTTACAGGTAAATTTCTAAAAAACACTACTTTTTTTTTTAAATTTGAATAGATTATTTATTGACCATTTCTCTTCAATTTGTGACATATAAAACTTTGGTGAGTAAATTGATTATTTACTTTTTAATAGACACTTGAAAATGGGGGGGGGGGTGAATTAAAAAAAAACGTTTGTCTAAAATATTATATTCGGTTTATTGGAAAGAGCATAAAATTTCACATTGACCCTGAAAATACCGTAAAAATAGAATCAATAGAAAAATTTTGATAGATTTTTAACGTTTAAAAATTGAAAAATATTGCGTTTGTAAAATTCATTACTGTTTTTTAAAAAATAAAATAAAAATTTCTATTACTTTTAAAACAACTTTAAAAGTGTATTTTGGAAGTATAATCCATAAAGAAAATAAACAACCCACTTTTAAAAGAGAAATTACGAGTTTTTTTTATATTTTATTCGCAGTTTCGTGTTAGGGTGTCAAAAATTCCTACAAAAATTCTGATACACCTAGAGGTACACTTTCCCTACTGACTTCTCTTAGTTTGGGTAACTCACCTTGAAGGGGAGACAGCGACTTCCGGCATGACTTACAATAATGTATATTTGATTGATAAGAATCATTTTTTTTTTATAAGAATCATTGTTTATTTTTTATAAGAATATTTTTATTTTTGATACGAATATTTTTTTTTGACAAGAATCGTTTTTTATTTTTAATAAAAATCATTTTATTTTTGAGGAGAATCATTTTTATTTTTGATAAGGATCATTTTATTTTTGATGAGAAACATTTTTTATTTTTTAAAAGAATCATTTTGTATTCTTGATAAGCTTCATTTTTTTATTTTTGGTAAGAATTATTTTAGTTTTTTAGTAAGAATCATTTTTTTATTTTTATATGAATCATTTTTTTATTTTTGATAATAATAATTTTTTTCATAAAAAATATTTGGTAGTTTTATAAGCATCATTTTTATTTTTGTAAAGAATAATTTTTATTTTGATTATAATAATTTTTTAATTTTTATAAGTATCAGTAATTTGTGTTTGAGTAAAGAATATTTTTTTGTTTTTGATAAAAATCATTTTTTATTTTTGATAATAATCGTTTTTATTTGGATAAGAACCATTTTTTATTCTTGATAATGATCATTTTTTTTTATTATTTTTAGTAAGAAAGGATTTAATTTTTGATAATAATATTGTTTTAGGAGGATCATTTTTTATTTTTGGTAATAATCATTTATCATTTTTGTTCAGAATCATTTTTTATTTTAGTAAGAATAATTTTTTGATTTTGATGAGGAATAATTTTTATGTTTTGTAAAAATCATTTTTTATTTTTGGTAAGAATTTTTTTTATTATTACATCGAAATTATTTTTTATTTTTGATAAAAATCATTTATTTTTGATAAAAATCATTTATTTTTTATAGAAATCATTTTTTATTTTTGATAAGAATCATTTTTATTTTTGATAAGAATCATTTTTTATTTTTTTATAAGAATCATTTTTTTTATTTTTGATAAGAATCATTTTTTTATTTTTTTATAATTTTGTTTTATAAGAATCATTTTTTTTTATTTTGATGAGAATCATTTTTATTTTTGATGAGAATCATTTTATTTTTATGGGAATCATTTTTTATTTTTGATAAAAATCATTTTTTATTTTTTTATAAGAATCATTTTTTTTATTTTTGATAAGAATCATTTTTTTATTTTTTTATAATTTTGTTTTATAAGAATCATTTTTTTTATTTTGATGAGAAACATTCTTCATTTTTGATTAGAACCAGTTTTTTTTCAAAAGAATCAATTGTTTTTGTAAAAATCATTTTGTTTATTTTTTATTAGAATCATTTTTATTTTTGATAAGTATTATTTTGTGTTTTTATAAGAATCATTTCTATTTTTGTTAAGAATTATTTTCCTTTTTGATAAGAATCATTTCTTATTTTTTATTAGAATCATTTGTATACTTGTATGAGTAAGTTTTTTGCTTTTGAGAAAAATCATTTTTTTATTATTGAAAAAGAATCATTTTTATTTGGATAAGAATCATTTATTATTTTTGATAAGAATCCTTTTATGTTTAATAAAAACCTGTTTTTGAGTAAAAATAATTTTTTATGGTTGCTAGGAATCATTTGTTATTTTATATAAGAATCATTTGTTATTTTTGATGAGAATCATTTTTTTTTGGTAGGAGTAATTTTTTTAGTAAGATACTTTTTTATTTTTGATAAGAATCATTTTAGTAAGAATTATTTTGTATTTTTGTCAAGAATCATTTTTTTTACTTTTGATAAAAATAATTTTTTTTGATAAGAATAATGTTTATTTTTGAAAAAAATTAAATTTTTATTTTTGACAAGAATCATTTTTTTTATTTTTGATAGGAATAATTTTTTATTTTTGAAAATAATCATTTTATTTTAAAAAGAATAATATTATATTTTATTTTTTCGTAGAAATAATTATTTATTTTTGATAAAAATAATTTTTATATTTTTTATAAGAATCATTTGCTATTTTTGATGAGAATCATTTGTATTTTCTGTAAGAATCATTTCATTTTTTAGTAGATCATTTTTATTTTTGATAAAAATAATTTTATTTTTTCTAAGACTTATTTTTGTTTTTAGTAAGAATCATTTTTTTTTTATAAGAATCATTTTTTATTTTTTCGTGGAAATCATTTTTTTAATTTTGATAAGAATATTTTTTACTTTTGCTAAGAATCATTTGCTATTTTTAATAGGAGTAATTTTTTTGTATTAAAATCATTTTTTAGGTTTGATGAGAATAATTTTTTTTTATTTTTGATAAGAATCAATTTTTATTTTTGATAAGAATCATTTTATTTTATGAGAAGCATTTTATTTTAAATAAGAATATTTTTTTTATTTTTGATAATAATTATTTTTTATTTTTAGTAAGAATAAGTTAATTGTTTTTGATAAAAATCAGTTTTAATTTTGATAAGAATCATTTATTTATTTTTAAAACAATCATTTTTTTTTTAGTAAAAACCATTTTTTTATTTTTGATAAGAATTTTTTTATAAGGATCATTTTTTATTTTGGGTAATAATCATTTATTATTTTTGATGAGAATCATTTATTATTTTTGATGAGAGCTATTTTTTATTAGAAGTAAGAATCAATATTTATTTTTTATGGGAAATATTTTTGATGTTTGCTAAGAATAATTGTTTATTTTTGGTAAGAATTATTCTTTATTGTTCCGTCGAAATCATTTTGTATTTTTAATAAAAATGATTTATTTTTTATAAAAATCATTTGTTACTTTTGATAAGATTCATGCTTTTTTATTTTTGATAAGAATCATTTTTTATTTTTGACAAGCATCATTTTTTATTTTTGATAAGAATCATTTTTTATTTTTTATAAGAATCATTTTCTATTTTGACAAGAATCATTTTATTTTTGATAAGAATCATTTTTTATTTTGATAAGAATTCTTTTATGTTTGATGAGAATCATTTTTTATTTTTTTATAAAAATCATTTTTTTATTTTTTATAAGAATCATTTTTATTTTTTATAAGAATCATTTTCTTTTAATAAGAATCAATTTTTATTTTTTGTAAAAATCATTTTTTATTTTTGGTAAGAGTCATTTTGTATTTTTAGTAAGAATCATTTTTTTTATTTTAATAAATATCATTTTTTTATTTTGATAAGAATCATTTTTTTAAATCATTTTTATTTTTGGTAAAAATCATTTTTTTTAATTTTTGGTAAGAATCATTTTATTTTATTTTTGATAAATGTCATTGTTTAATTTTAGTAAGAATCATTTTTTATTTTTGATAAGAATCATTTTTAAAATTTTGTAGTTTTTTACCCATTAAAAATTCTACTTTTTTACTAGTATGTTAGAACAGGCTTAAAATATCTACAATTACTTAATTAAAAATATACGGCTGAGTCGTAGGTTAAAATAAGGGTACTTATGCAGAGAATGATCCGTGCTGAAATAATAACGTTATTATTTCAAAAGCCATTCTGAACATGGGACGGGGAGGGTGTTTTGTACCTATTCTGTACTTTAACCTTACAATTGAATAAAAACATATCATAAAACTTTAATTAAACATAAAAATACAATTTAAAAAAATTGCGCGGATCACTCTCTGCATTAGCACCAAAATAAGAAAACAGAAGAGAAGGTCATCATCAAAAGACGTCATCATTTTAGACTCGATAATCGCTTAAAAATCGAAAATTAAACAACATACTGATAGAAACCCACCCAATAACAGTATATTTTTAAGTTCATTATGCCAAACGATATTTTACAGTATATTTTGTTTATCAAATTGTTAGGTGAAAGTACAGAATTGTAATGAAAATGTGCTCTACACCCCTAGAACCCCCCCCCAAAAAAAAACCTTTACAAGTCTATACCTCCTTACTAAAAAATGGAAACTGAACAATTACATATCTTGTTGCTCGTTAACTGGCCATGAAGTCGGTGCTCATTCTACGTTAAATTTATATAGGAAAGTGATCCCAACTCAGAAATCTTAACTATTTATTATTTAGTTTTTTTAATTGTTACTTTGCGGATTTTTTACAAGGATTTTAAGTGTAATAAAGAAACAGAAAAAGAAAAAAGTGTGCGAAATGCTAAAAGATATCTGTTTACAACCCTTCCTTTTCATAACCTATCATACTTTCATAAATCAGAGTCCATTTTCTGTAGGCATTTTTTGAACCCAGCCATCGACGGGTACTTTTGCTAGTATATATATATATATATATATATATATATATATATATATATATATATATATATATATATATATATATGGTTTAGGGGGTAAGTTACGCTGAGTTAAATTATAAAGATTTGCCAATATTTTTTACGTCAAGTAATTGCTAATTAATGGTGGCCAATAAATATGTGTTCATTTTATGTAAACTTTATAAAAGAAATTGATCCCTATTGTAAAATCTTGAATATTGTATAAAACATTAAAAAAACAAAAACTCAAACGGAAAATATTTTTTTCGAATCTAAATAATAAAATATTGAAAATGTATTTTGTTCTGGTTAGTCGTTCGTTCACCAGTCGGTAAACTTCGAATTAAATGATTGTATTTATGGTAAACATTATTTTCTCAGAAATCACACAAATTTTATGAAAATACAAAAAAAATGTTTCTTTTTAAATTTAAATCTCAAATTGAATGATATCTTTTAAGGAGATTTTTTGGTGCTAATGCACTTACTGATCCGGCGATGGGGAGGGGAGGGTGTTTTGTAACTATTCTATAACCTTACAATTAAATAAAAAGACATATTATAAAACTTTAATTAAACTTTGAATCACTGATCCGCGCTATTTTTTTAATCGTATTTCCAAGTTTAATTAAAGTTTTACCGCGCTATTTTTTTAATCGTATTTCCAAGTTTAATTAAAGTTTTATAATATGTCTTTTTATTTAATTGTAAGGTCATAGAATAGTTACAAAACACCCTCCCCTCCCCATGTTAAGAATGTTTTTGTTTTTTTAATAATAACGTTATTATTTCAGCACGGATCAATAAGTGCACTAGTACCGAAAAAGGTAGATTTTGGATATTTTTATGAATTAACTACGCTGGGTTTGATTGTAAAAATTTAACAAGATTTTTTCTACATTAAGTTCCTGCTAATTAGTAATGAGTTAATTTTATGTAAACTTCATAAAAGGAAGTAATCCCGATTCTGAAATCTCAAACATTGGATAATATATATATATATATATATATATATATATATATATATATATATATATATATATATATATATATATATATATATATATATATATATATATATATATATAAAACAAAACAAAAGAAACGGAATTTTCTAGCTACATAATATTGGATAAAACATTAAAAACCAAACAGATTTATCTATCAACATAAAATGTAAATGTAGATAGAAAATATGTTTTTAAAACAATTTAATACTTAAAAAGCAGTTTTTGTGCCCAATTGTCTAACAATTCAACCAACTTCGAATTAAATTATTTATTTTATGGTAAACATTATTATTTTCTCAGAAATCATGTAAGTTTTACTTAAATAAACACATTTTTGACAAATGGGATTGTCAGGCTGTATTTGGGACTGAGATTGATCACCAGCTGTGTGTGTTGCTTGATGGTGTTCTGAAAGGACGTTTTGTGCAGGAATCGCCTATTTCGGCGGTATCGTTGTCCGTCTCTTGCTTCCACTTTATAGGACCTACCTGTCATTCGATTTTCGACCGTTGCTTCCCTCCACTATCTTATGTAAGGACTGCGTGGCTGGACTCGGACGTTATCACCCACGTTGAAGCCTTTTAGCTCCTTTCCCGTCTTATGGTGCCTAATCCTCCTCTCCTGTTTCCTCCACGCTTCATCAGTTGAATGTGAGTAACAGGGCTTGAGCTTTAATTCGACAGCTGGTACCGTTGATCTTGTCCTTCTACCAAAGAGGCTTTGTACTGGGCTGCTGCTTAGTCCTTCAGTTGGTGCGTTGCGTAGGTTCAACAGTCCAAGGAATGGATCTTCTCCTGACGCTTTGCATTTCTGGAAGAGGCATTTGGCGATTTTTACTGCTGCTTCAGCAGCACCATTTGCTTGGCTGTTGCCTGGCGATATCGTTTCGTGTATGAATAGCCATTTCCTTGCAAATTTTCTGAATGAGTAAGATGAAAATTGAGGACCATTGTCAAATGCCAGTACCTCTGAAATTCCATGGCGTGTGAAATGCGCTTTCATGCATTCATTCATGGCTTCTGATGTGGGTGTATCCAGTTTGTCAATTTCAAAGAAATTGCTATGTCTGTCTACTGTGATCAGATAGTTGTTCCCTCCCCATGATAGGAGGTCTGCTGCTACTTGTTGCCAAAGTCTTTCCGGCACTGGTGCTATGATCTATGCTTCTGCTGGCTGGCGATCTGCATAGGTTGCACAGGTGCCACAGGCTTCGATGTATTGTCTAATCTCTTTAGACATTCCTGGCAAAAATATGAGGTCCCTCACTCTTCGCAGACATGTATTTATGCCGAAGTGGCCGGCATGTGCTCTTTGTTTCATCTCACTCTGCATAGCATGCGGTATGACTATTCTTTGTCCTCGCAGTATTAGCCCATCTTGTACAGTGAATTCATCTCTGTAATCAAAGAACAGTTTGATAGAGTTATGTAAGCTTTCATTATTATGCGGCCACCCCTTAGCGATTACTTCTGACAGTGCTCTTATGTTGGATTTCTCAACAGTCTTTTGGCGAATCTCTGCGAGCCTGTGGTCTTGTATTGGCTGCATTGTGAGATTATTCACTGACATTATTTCTTCCAACTCTGGCTTGCTTGTTGGTGCTCGTTTATCTGCTAATGGGATAGCTTTCCCCGGCTTATATCGTAGTGTGTAGTTGTATTGCTGGGCCCATAGCAGGAAGTTTTGTATCCGTTTTGGTGCCTTCGATAAGGGCTTTTTGCTGATTGAGACAAGCGGCTTGTGGTCAGTCAAAACTACTACTTCTCTTCCATGTGTGTAATGGTGAAATTTCTCTAGGCCGTATACAACTGCCAGCATCTCCTTCTCAATTTGTGCATATCTTTGTTCGGCATCTCATAGGGATCTACTTGCAAATGCAATTGGTTTGTAAACCTGTATTAGCGCTGCTCCTAACCCGTACTCACATGCATCATTCTCGAGAATCAGCTCCTAGTGGGGGTCGTAGTATGTAAGGACGGGTGAGTTCACGATTGCTTCTTTGATAGTGTCGAAAGCTGCTTGTTGGGAACCTGGCCATGACCATGGGACATCTTTTTTAGTGAGGTTCTGAAGGGGTTTTGTCACTGAAAGGTGATCAAGTCACTGGATGCATCATCGAACTCAACGTGCCAATATCCTGATGAAAGGTCTACTTTTGTAAATACTTTTGCATCTCTCATGTCATGAAGGATGTCCTGGAGAATTAGTACGGTGTAGTGCTCTCGCATGAGTGCTTTGTTGAGCTCATAAGGATCCAAGCATATTCTCATCGCCCCGTTTTTTTTTCTTGTTATGACAAGTTGGCTTACCCATGGAGTGAGTTTATCTACTGGTCTGATCACTCCTAATGTGGTCAGTCGACTTAACTCCTTCTTCAGAGCGTATATCTATAGGTACTCTCCGATTGGGCATTATAGTTGGTATTGCGTCTGGCTTGAGCTGGAGAGTGGCAACACGCGGCAACTTGGCCAGTTGATCATCGAACACTTCCTTGTAGCGTTCCTCTATGTTGACTGCTGCGACACGGTGGAGGTTCTTCTGTTTTATCTCTACAAGGCCCATTTGTACGCTCGCCCGCAGGCCAAGCAGTGGCTGGCAATCATCTCCATCCTTAAACACTACAAATTCCACTGAGTAGGTTTGCTGCATTTTGGGGTTTCTTATCTTTCTTCGGCATACCCCAAGTGGCTTCATCAAAGACCCATTCTACATTGAAAAGACCCCTTTGTATGGTTGCATCTTCTTTGCAAACCTTTCAGGGAGGGTATTAATGGATGTCCCTGTGTCAATCTGGAAAACAACTTCTTTTTTGCTCAGAAGCATAAGGCGCCTGGCTTATTTTGCCTGTTTTGTTTGTTGGGGTTTTATCGCATTCACCCAGTGGGTGTATTCTTCATCTTCCTCTGTTAAGGATGTATTAAGTTGGTGCACACGTGGTGAGGGTGCAATACGTTTCTTGCTTTCATACATTCATGTGCTCTGTCTCTGTTTTCGCGTCATTCTGTCTTTGTTGGACACTTGGATTCGAAATGTCCCTTCTTATTGCATGTATGGCACAGTTTGCCATGGGCTGGGCATCTCTTGCGCTTTGGCACGTGTGCGTAGCCGCAGAATAGGCATTCACTTTTGGAGACGAGTTCCTTCATTTGACTGGTGTCACGTACCCCCATCATTTGGGTTGTATCCAGTCCCATTCCTTGACTGTGGGTTGCGGCCATTTCAGCCACTCTGCATATGTCAACACTCTTCTGTAGGGTAAGGTGCTGTATCTTCAGTAGCTCCTGCTTGGTTAATTGGTCACCGACACCTTCTACAATCTGGTCCCGCAGAAGTGAGTCACTGCATCGGGTACAAAAATTACACTCTTCGACAGTACTCTTAAATCGTTGTAGAACTTGTCGAAAGCCTCTCCCTCACCCTGTTTCCTCTGGCGGAATGCAAATCTCTCATAGGTTTTGTTAAGAATTCCGACGGAATACTCCTCCAGTGCTTGTAGTATTCCTCTACAGTGCGCTCCGTCGCCAGGGTGTCAAACTGCATGCCCTGGTATATTTTCATGGCGTCATCGCCCAAGCAGTTCTCCAAAAGGGTAACCTGAATTTCTCGTGGTTTATGGTCCAGACCAGTCAATAACGAGTAGTTGGACCATCGTTTATAATATATTTTCCAGGAGTCGTCCTTATTCCCACTAAATATGAGTCGTTATGGTGGCCTTATGTGTAAGCCAGACATATCGTTAGTTAATGAAACGGTATTAGTTGCAGCAGTCATATTCTCTTTGGCGGACATCGCCGTGAGGCAGAAGTGTTTTGTTTTTAAAGTTAATCAATGCAAAGAGACAGAAAAAAAATTTTTTGGCAGAAATCACTTGCGACAGCAACTCGATATCAATAATAACGATCATAATAATAACAGACTGCAGAGATTAGCAGGGACCACAAGGCGAAGGGAAGCCATTAATTGGAGCGACCGACCGATAAAAAGAAAACATAGCAGAAGTTAAAACCAAAATTAATACTGCTTACACGTTCTTTGATGATTTGCCGGTCTCCTTGGATGTTACTAATTCCATAAACCCCGCTGCAACCATGTTACGTTCACGGGTTAGTATCAGAGTGAAGGCGACACAGAAGTTAAAATTATAATAGATTTATTGATCGGCCATGTTACAAGACCTACTTCTTCTCCTTTTTCGGAGAGTTCTATAAAAAGAGGAGAGGGCAGGTGAGGGCAGTGATGGTGGTGGTGGTGGTGGGGGGGTTAGATATACGCAACAATTGAAAATTAAACAACAAAAAATTGTGAACCTATATTCAAAAATATAATACTTCTATTGTAATTCGGTTTATGAAAAAATATAAAGATATTATTGAAAAGTATACAATGAAAATTGTGAACCTATATTAAAAATATAATACTTCTATTGTAAACCGACTTATTAAATATATATATATATATATATATATATATATATATATATATGTATAATTATATATATAAAAGGATATTATTGAAAAATATACAATGTGAACCTATATTAAAAAAATATAATACTTCTATTGTAAACCGAGTTATTAAAAAATATGTATATGAGGACATTTTTGAAAAGTATACAATAAAAATTGTGCACCTATATTCAAAAATATAATACTTCTATTGTAAACCGATTTATTAAAAAAAATTATGTATAAGGACATTATTTAAAAGTATAATACTTCTATTGGGAACTTATTTATTAATATATATATATATATATATATATATATATATATATATATATATATATATATATATATATATATATATATAGGGACATTATACATTACAGGGATGTTATATATCCATGAACAATTACAGAGCTCCCACGCAATCATCGCATAACAGACACTGATATTTTGTCATCAAGTTATCCATATTCTCACCCTCTATCTGATACAGTTACTAATCCCATAAACAATTCAAGCAGCCCCTCTATTTACAATCATACAACTAGCACTACTACTACTACTACTACTACTACTACTACTACTACTACTAATAATAATAATAATAATAATAATAATAATATTTCTCCTAACAGCCATCCTAATACTTACAACACTCATATATCCCCTCCAAAATAGTCCTCTTACAATCATTGTCCGCCCTTTGTTCATCACAATGAAGAAAATTCAAACTATTTCCGCTGTACAAATTAGCAAATTAATATTAATTTCAGACCTCGAGCTGTTAATAAAGTACATACATATATCGGCGCAACTTCAACATTTATTAAGAAAAGAATATCAAACCATACTTCTTCTTTTAACAACCAAAATTCTAATTATAACCAAGAAACTTCTCTAACCACTTTAATTAAAAAACTTAATTCTAACAATACCCCCCTTCTAAATTAAATGGACTATCCTAAAAAGAATAAGTCTTATACTTCAGGCTCTAAGTCATGTCGCCCCTTCACAACCGAAGCTATAACTATAATTACTGCCCTCAATGTAGTAATATAATAAACTCTAAAAACGAACTGATCTACTGCAAACATAAGTCCAAATTTAAATATGGTAAATTTGAAATTACATACCTATTAAATTAACCTTTTAGCCTATATATATATATATATATATATATATATATATATATATATATATATATATATATTCTATAACATTATCGTTTTTGCTACATACTTTCTTAGCATTTTATAACTTTGTACTTTTCATTGCAATTCTTTATTTCTTCTTAGTTTGGCCGGTTTTACATCTGAAATCTCGATTTTAGTTTTAAAATATTCCTGTTAATCAAATATATCCATCTACCTACACATTTATATTCTGCATGTATATTTACTCATATTTTACTATGTGCATTTGCTTACATACTTATTTGCCTTATTCCTAAATTTGTAAATACCGGCCCCCTCTCCCCTTAAAATTATTTTTTTTCAACCCTTTATTTATTTATTTATTTATTCGTCTATTTACTTATATGTATGTATATAAATGTGTGTGTATATACACTGCTGATCAAAAATTTAAGACCACTTAAAATTAAAAAAAAAAATTTTGTAAGGATCGATTTTAAACTCTTCCGACTTAATGTTACCAATACAATCTAAAATGTTATGGAAACAAAAAAGCTACATTCCAAAGATTTATTTTTAAAATTTACATTTTTATTAAATTAGGCTTTTTACGCATGATCAAAATTATAAGACCAGAGACAAAAATTCTATTTAAAAAAAGTGTATGAAAACATTCAACAATCACATTAAGGTGCGGACGATTCTGTTCCAGTTTCTAAAGATGGCTTCAGAAAGTTTATATTTTGTTGAATATTGTTTGCCATTTTGATAAACATCTCCCGTCATCAATTCCCAAACATTTTCAATTGGGTTCAAGTCCAGTGAGAATACAGGATATTCCAAGAGATCGACTCCATTTTCTTGTGGAAAGCTCAGGGTTCGTCTTGCAGTGTGGATTGCAGCATTATCCTGTTGGAATAACCATTTATCCTCACAGAAACGATGACCCTCCATCATCAAAGATACTTTTTGTAGCGTGCTAATATAACCAGCTGCTGTATGACGACCTTGCACCACCTGGAGCTCAATCGTCCCTCTGTAAGAAAATGTATCCCATACCATTACGGACCCTCCACCACTATGACGTGTGGACAAAATTTCAAGGGGCATGTTTTTGTGATGCCAATATCGCTGGAAGCAACCAGGACACTCTAAATTGAATGTTTTCTCATCAGAAAATAGGACTTGCTTCCACTTCTCTGTAAGAAAATGTACCCCATACCATTACGGACCCTCCACAACTATGAAGTGTGGGCGAAAATTCAAGGGGCATGTTTTTGTCATGCCTATATCGCTGGAAGCCATCAGGGCCATCTAAATTGAATGTTTTCTCATCAGAAAACAGGGCGTGCTTCCACTTCTCAACGTCCCAGGTTTCGTATTCGCGACCAAATCATAAGCGGTCCACACTGTGACGTGAGAGCAATCGAGGAATTTGTTTATGCTTTTTATTTACCATGCCTTTTTGTTGTAAGTGTCGTCTGAGGGTTAGTGGACTGCAATCAGCATCTGTAACCACCTTAATTTGACTAAAAGAAAGTCATTTGTCATTCATAACAACCCATCTGATTCTTCAGGAGAAATTGGCGGGGGGGGGGGCTACCAAATGATTTTGCTTTTGAATAATTCTCAGTGTTCTTTTATAAAGTTTCAAAAAACAGTTTTACAGCGATTTACTTTAGCTGCTATCGTTCGCTGTGACAAACCGTGCTTATGGAATCTTAGAATTCGAGAGCGCTTAACTTCGGTTAGTTTTCTTGCTTTAGGCATGGTAACTCCTTTACACAGTGATTACTAATGTCTAACTGAACTAAAAACATTAGAATTACCATAAAATCTAACAATTTATACCCTTGGTCTCATAATTTTGATCATGTGTAAAAAGCCTAATTTAATAAAAATGCAAATTTTTAAATAACATTTTTGGAATCTATCTTTTTGTCTCCATAACCATTTAGAACATAGTATTAGTATTAGTAACCTTAACTCGGAAGAGTTTAAAATCGAACCTTAAAAAAGGATTCTTTTTAAAGATTTTTAAGTGGTCTTAAATTTTGGATCAGCAGTGTATGTGGGTGTGTTGGTTGTGTGTGTATATATATGTATGTATATGTGTAATTGTATGTATTCATATGTATGTATGTAAGTATGTATATATGCATGTATGTATGGAGGATTAAAGACAAGACCTTCCAAAGGGCGAATGAACTCTTTTTCTAGGTCAACGGCCAACTAGCACCGTGTATATTTGTGTGTGTGTGTCTGTGTATTGGGGTGGAGAGGGCTCCCGTAAGCCGTGGTGAAGGCAACCTTTCTAGGAGAAGCAAATCTCTGATTTAAAAAAAACCATAAAGCGGGAGACCAGTATACGCATTAAGCTGGTCTGCAGTTTAATTTGTTGCTGGCTATCTTGCTCTTGCTTGTTGCTGGATCTCAACATTTTGAACCGAGAGAGAGAGAGACTTAGCTGTCGTACAAAGCTAAGACTCTGTAACATCATCTTTGTATAGATACTCCCTCAGGCATTTGGGCTCATGGTTTTTAAATGTCTGAGGGAGTGGCACTCGTCTGACAAGACGTTGCAATCATCATGTATGTACACAGTGGTGTAGCAAGGGCGGGGCGGGGGGGGTACGGTCCGCCCCGGGCGGCACGTGTCAGGGGGCGGCATTTTGAGAGGGTAAAAATAAATAAATAAATAAAAATAAATGAAAGCTGATAAAAATCTGAAATTTGATGCCGAAACATCGGGACTTTTAGAAATATTGGAAGCAGAATAATGTGTCCCTATTTAATGAACGGCACACGTCATGGGAGGCATTTTGAGAGGTTAAAAATAGAAAATAGAACAAATAAATAAAAGCTAATAAAAAATCGGAGCTGTTGAAGGTATTGGAATCGGAGAAATGTGTCCCTATTTAAAGATAGGCACATGTCAGGGAGGCGGCATTTTAAGAGGCTAAAAAAATAATAAAAATAAAAAATAAATAAAATCTAACAAAAAATTTGAAATTATATACCGAAAAGGTTGTAAAAAAATCGGAACTTTTGGAGGTATTGGAATCGGAAAAATGTGTCCCTATTTTACGAGCGGCACATAGTAGGAAGCGGAATTTTGTAGGGATACAAAAAGAAAATAGAAAAAAATAAATAAAATAAATAAACTCTAACCAAATGTTTTAAATTTTATACCGAACAGTTTTTTTAAAAATCGGAACTTTTCGAGGTATTCGAATCAGAAAAATGTGTCTCTATTTTACGAGCGGCCCATGTCAGGAGACGGCATTATGAGGGGGTAAAAAAGAAAATAGAAAACAATAAATAAAAATAAATAAAAACTAACAAAGTATCTTAAATTTTAAATCAAAAAGTTTGTAAAATATCGGAATTTTGGTGGTATTGGGATTGGAAAAACGTGTCCCTATTTTACGAGCGGCACATGTCAGGCGCGGCATTTTGAGAGGGTAAAATAGAAAATAGAAACAATAAATAAAAGTTTAAAAAATTGAAATTTTACCGAAAAGGTTATAAAAAATCGGAACATTTGGAGGTATCGGAATCAGAAATATGTGTCCCAAATTAACGATTCTAAAACCTATTGTTTTAAATTTTAAATTTAATTTTTTATTATGGTTACTAATGATAAATATTTATGAGTTTTAAATTATTACTAAATCTAAAGTGATGATACCATCAAAATACGATGTAAATTTATTTTATTTGTAAAACAAAGTTTTTAAAAAATTGCATAAATTCTCTAGGTAACCTTTCAAAGAAGCAGTCGATTTACATGTTCCAAAAAATGTTGGAAAATTAAACAAAACATTTTTATCAAAATAATACTTTCAAACATCATTGATAATTAAATGATACAACGGAAAATTAGCAACAGAAAACTACGTAATTTTGGAATTGTAGAAACATTAAGCAAGTACGGAATAAAAATCGACTATAAACAGATTTTATGATCGTTATATCAAGGGATATAATTTTAAATGGGAATCAAGCGCTACACCTAAAATACTATTCAAGTGGTTTTCTATTTGGTAGTTTAAATACTGCCGAATTTCTGTCAACTTTCGAACAATCACAGAGTAATTGATTTTTGTCAAACTATTAACAAAATTTCATAATCACTGACGTAATTGTAATTAAACCGAAATGTATTATAATGAATTAATTCTGATAATAGAATTTTCATTTGTAACTTTTTTATTAATATATTAATTGTAAAAGGCAATACAAGAAAAATATCCTTAGAACGTGTAGCTAACTTAGAAAAAATCGACTTACTTGCTTTCAAACAAGAGTAAATATTTAAAAATATGTATATTTCTGGGAGAGGTACTTGAATCCTAATTGAAACTATATCGTCTTTCAGAATGACTTTTCAATTGACATTTATTCCGTATATGCTTAATTTTCATACCTTGCCAAAGTTAATTCTCCTGTGTCTAATTTTCCTAAATTTAAATTAAAATAAAATTATAAAAAGTGATTTTTAATTTTTTTTTTTTTATTATTCATTTGGGATTTTATCTGCTTTTGCTTTAATTAGCTGGTGGGTTTTGTCCGGTGTCCTTTTTTGTATATATATATATATATATATATATATATATATATATATATATATATATATATATATATATATATATATATATATACTAGTGATGGGACGATTCCGAACTTTTTCCCGATTCCGATTCAATTACCAATTCTGTCCTAAATTCCCGATCCGATACTATTCCCGATTCTGATTCGTTTTAAATTTAAAAATTTGTAATTAGTGATTGGTTTTTGTCTTTTTTTTTTCGAATTACTCTAAAACCTTCTCATGTCTACATATATTTTCGCAAACGAAAAATGCACTTAGTGTGTGTGTGGGAGGGACATATATTAAATATACGGGGGTTCTAAATATTTTTATCGAATGTTTTCCTTTTAATTGATGGAAACTAATGAAACAATTAAAGATGCATTTCTCTTTTAAAACAAGCCCGATTTGCATTTATTATTCGTTCGCAAAATGCTATTTGAATATTTCATTAACAATTGAAAATAATTAACGATTCTTATGCAAGATAAAACGGTATAGGAACAGAATAGTTGACAAAGTCCCCTCTCCATTTTGAATATGAGTTTCTAAATAACATAGTTACTATATAGAAAACAATTCTTAACTTAATAACGGATGTGAATGTATTCTTAACTATTCTATACATTCACTCTACGAAAGAATGTTCATGTGTTTACCCTAATCATAAATATTTGCCCGGTTATTACTACTGACAATGTTATTGATATGTTGTACCTATTTACTATGCCTCCCCACGGGACAGAGTTAGACACCAGGGTCGTTTTTTAACGTGGAGAAAAGGTACAAAAATAAAAATTGTCTCAGTCGTGAAGGATTTCTCCTCCACCGAAAGAGAACAAGAAATAGAAGTGCAGCATCTGAAGAACAGATACTACACTTTGATCTTGTCCCGAAGGCCAAGAAAGCGTTGTTGTTTGTTGTTGTAGATTGATTTGTTTTAATGCAAAAAAAAACAAAAAACAAAAAAAAAAATAAACGAAACAAAAAACAAAATACAGATAATTATTATAGAAATAATTTTTACTAATATTGGGAGAATTTTAGACTAACACCCTTGGCTAAAAATGATATTTTCCTTTTGTTTTATTCGACTTTCGTTTTGTTTTATCCGATTGCACATGGGCACATTGAAAATCTTGCTGGAACAAAGCACAAACAATTATTTTTAAATTTAAACTTTCGTACATTAATTTAACCTAAAATGATGACTAATCATCGTTTCCAGACTACTCTAACATTGTAGAAATATTCACTAACCCGAAGTCTGACTAGCAAGGTTACCCCCCCCCAAGCTTACAAAATTTATTTCCATGAGGAAAATAATAATTTTTGGTTAGTATTCTAAAATGCTACAATATCTCAGAAATGAAAAATCATTTTACGTCCAATTAATATTGAAGCAGATCTCCACCCTAAATACTACAATAATTGTTTTGTTTGTTTATCTTTCCGCCAAGTTTTTAAGGTATTAACGCGTAATCGCCTGAAAATAAAATCTTGTTTTATTTAAAAAGATTAACCTAACCGACAGACTCAATATACTACTACTACTACTACTACTACTTGTAAGTTCTTATATATGGCAAGTTTAAATACGAAAAAAATAATAAAAAGTTATAAAAATAGTAATTCTCTCTTTAATCTATAAAACAGTTTAGATGTATTTAGAATAGATTTTTAGAAATACACTTACATTTTAATGCTAGCAAAATGTCCATGTCTTTCAGTGGAAACAAATCACCCGAAGGTTTCAAGAATTTATTAGTAGTTTTGATGTTATTGCTTTTATCCCCGGACAAGTTTAATTTTACAATCAGGCCACCGATCGAGTATACAGAAACGAATCTCCGAAATCAACCCAAAAGCACTATTTGTGCCATGCACTAACCATTCATTAAATCTGGCTTGTGTACATGCCGTTTCTGTAGCGGTTTACTCTGTTTCCTTTTTTTTTTACATATTGGACTGGTTATTCTCGTTCATTTCTGCATTTAAACATTGCTTGGACGTCTTGATTCAGTCGACCGGTCTAAGTATCAAGCGGACTGTGGAAACTAGATGGAGTGGTCGAGCAGATGCTGTAAATGTTGTGGTAAAACAATTATTGGAAGTCATCACTGTCCTGGAACACCTCACAGAAGAAGGAGAAAATGCAACCACAAGATCAGATGCATCTTTAATTCTCAACTCGGTATTGTCGTTTCCGTTTCTTTTATTTCTAAGCCTTTGGAAAACTATTCTCACAGAAATTAATGATGCCCTGAAGTATTTTAAAGAAAAGGGGCTGAACCTGCAACAAAGTTCTGTAAGGCTGACGGCCTTGAGAGATTGCCTTCTTCAGAATAAAGGAAAGATGGTATATACTGCAATAGATGAGTCAGAAAACTCTGCTCTGAAATGGGGATAAGCATGGAGCATTGTATTCGCAAAAAGAAACGAATGCGTGGTGAACTGATGCAGTAATGGGGTTTCATACTGAGTTGAGACGAGAAATGCTGTCTTTCATAAACAGGTTGACTGAAGAAATATCTTACAGAGTTCAACAAATTCACAATCTTGCAAGTAAATACGTTTTCTTACACTGTCAAATCTGCTTGATGATAATTATGATTGTCAGCTTCGTGAAGTTGACGAAGATATAGACAAAGATAAATTCTTTGCCGAAAGGAAGAGATTACAGTATGTGTAAAATCTTCAGGAAAAGATAAAACCAATGGATCTCTTGAACTTTTGAACTTCATACAGAGATACTACCTTGGGGATTACGCCTCGAATATTGTGATCTTGCTGTGCATTTTTCTTACCCGAGCTATTAGCATTGCCAACTGTGAGCGCTCTTTCTCGAAACTAAAGCTCATAAAAAACTACTTTCGATCAAAAATGAGCCGGACAAGGCTTACAGACTTGGCAATCCTCCCCATAGAGAGGGAAGTTGTTGATTGAGGTAATTTTGATAGATTTACTGATAACTTTGCCGAAAAACAGCGCGAAAAGTATGTTTGTAAATTTTCAACTGACTTGACGCCTTGCGATAGTTCTCTGACGAAAATAAGTTTTTAGCCTTATTTTCAATTCATAAATATATTTATTAAAAAAATCAAAACTATTTTTAAAAGGATTGAACCATTATTAACGACAACAAAGTTCTTAAATTTTGCACTTAAAGCGAGCAATTACATACAGGGATTTCAAAATGCATGGATACAAGACATTTTTCTCTTCAGGAGGCTCGACCTCTTAATAATAACATTATGAAGAAAAAGAAAAGAAAGCTACATCAGAGTAACCTCTCGTTGAAACAGTCATGTTTTTTGTGAAAATTCGGAAATAACAACAATAAAAAGTAAATAAAATGATTTTATCATTTCTTAATCTTTTCATGTTTTCAAATCTTCTCATTTAAATTTATAAATTCAAACTGCAATTTATGAATAAAAGGTTTCTAAAATGTATGTCTATTCATTTCTTAAATTTTGCGTTAAACCAACCGAGTACACACAAGGATTTCAAAAAGCGCCAATACAAGACGTCATTTTTCTCTTTGAGGGGCTCGACCTCTTAATTATAACATTATAAAGAAAAAGAAAAGAAAAATACATCGGACTATCATCTCTTTGATACAGCTATGTTATATGGTGAAAATTCGGACTTTAACAACAAAAAAGTAAATAAAAATGATTTTATCATTTCATAACATTTTCAGGTGCCTAAATGTTCTCATTTTAATTTATTATTATATTTGTTTGCGTAACCAATTAATTTAATTTATAATTTTTTTTGTATAATTTGAATTATATGTTTTTGTTTCTTATTTGGTTTGTTTTGTTTCATATTAACGTTTGCATAATTCCCTTCAGATTGATGTTTACATACTTATTATTATTAAAATTATTGAAAAGAAATTGTTAAATTACATTAAACTTAAAAAAGGGGAATTGTGTAAACATTAATCTGAAGGGAATTGTGTAAACATTAGCTCAATGAAAATAAATATTTCGAGGGTTTGGGGAATTTTGAAGGTTTTAAAAGGTTGTCATATGCCAGCAGTTTGGAGGGCGGCAAAAGAGGTAATCATATGCAAGCCAGGGGGGGGAGATAATCATATGCCAGCGGTGGGGGGGCAAAACATGTAATTATATACCAGTGGGGTGGGCAAAACAGGTAATTATATGCCAGCAGAGGGGGGAACAGGTAATTACATGCCAGCGGGGGTGGGGCAAATTTTAAGACCGCCCTGGGCGGCAAAAACTGATGCTACGCCACTATATATACATGTGTATTTAACTTATCTTTAATTCATTTGCGTCCTTTCATAACTCCTGCTGATAATTTTATTCTTAAGTAATAAATTGTATATTTCAGTTGACCCATTTTTGCTTTAAATTTGACGCCTTTTGAACGCATCTTGTCTGGGTCATTTTGACATTGCCTTTTCCATTCTAAAATTAACTCAATCACCATTCAATTTTTTTTCTTCTTCTTCACTCATTCTCCCAAAATCAGTCCAGCCTTGACAGTCGTTTTAAATTCTTTTTTTCTACGCACATCTTATCTTCCTTTTAATGATATTATTTGAACACATTTTCTTTTCTTGCATCCATTTATGAATCATTCCATGGATTTCTGCCTTTTGGATTACTTTGGACCATCTTCCAATTACTCGATTCGCTTGGATATTACTTGTGGAAATGGAAATTTAAATTTTTTGGATTTTGATTTTTGGATATTACCGTTATTGGATATTTTCCCCTTCACCAAACTATCCATTCACGTGAAATCACCTTTTTCTTTACCATATTCTCTCTGCTTCACTATGTGTTACCAAGTAAGATCAATGACTTTTGTAAGCAAAATCCGATCCCGCTTTTTGCTAAATCCTAATCTCTAATGAGAAGGAAAGTATTTCTTCGAAACTCCGCAGATTAAGGACTATCCACTTATTTTGTGCTTTCTTTTTAAAATTAAATATGTTTTAAACTCTTTTTCATAGTGTTTTTTTAATATGTTCTATTTACTACTTGTTCTTATTATAAGTTCTATTAGTTTTTATCGAGCTTTTACATCTGGTTGAGATTACTTTATAAATATTAACTGTTCAATATTTATAATATACTTTAGTTTTGCCATCTTGGATTATTTTGGTAAACTTAACTGTAATTCTTACATATATATATATATATATATATATATATATATATATATATATATATATATATATATAATAAATTTCACAGCCAAACAACGTCGCAACCCACAAGAGCCATGACAGTCAAAGAACCGGAAGTCCAAGACTCGAGTTTCGTCCTCATTTGGGCTCATCAGTTAGACACCTCTGAACTCAGGATTCGAAACCCGAGCCTCTTGCATGCAAGGCAAGCACTCTACCAACTGAGCAAACGCCCTGCACACAAGAATTTCTATTAACCAACACAGATCAACTAAACCGCGCCGAAATCCGACTGTGAAATGAACCTACTTCGTCTCAACAAGGGACGCGGTCATCCAGCCAGCTAATAACCCCAAACTGATGTCTCACAAGTAGAGGTTTTAACTCAAAAGGACGATGCCATCCAGCAATGCTAACCAATCGAGCAACTTATGATAGGATTTTCGGAATGTGAGAGATTGTATATAATAAATTCCACAGCCAAACAACGTCGCAGCCCACAAGAGCCATGACAGTCAAAGAACCGGAAGTCCAAGACTCGAGTTTCGCCCTCATTTGGGCTCATCAGTTAGACACATCTGAACTCAGGATTCGAAACCCGAGCCTCTTGCATGCAAGGCAAGCACTCTACCAACTGAGCCAACGCCCTGCACACAAGAATTTCTATAATCATAATCATAATCTATAATGATATAGAATCATAAGTTGCTCGCTTGGTTAGCATTGCTGGATGGATTTCGGCCCGGTTTACTAGATTTGTGTTGGTTAATAGAAATTCTTGTGTGCAGGGCGTTTGCTCAGTTGGTAGAGTGCTTGCCTTGAATACAAGAGGCTCGGGTTTCGAATCCTGAGTTCGGATGTGTCTAACTGATGAGACAAAATGAGGGCCAAACTCGAGTCTTGGACTTCCGGTTCTTTGACTGTCATGGCTCTTGTGGGTTGCGACGTTGTTTGGCTGTGGAATTTATTGTATACAATCTCTCACATTCCGAAAATCATATATATATATATATATAACAAGAATTACAGTTATGTGTATGTATATATATGTATATATATATTATGTATATTGTATATATATATATATATATTGTGTATGTATATATATATATATATATATATATATATATATATTATGTATATTGTCTATATATATATTATGTATATTGTGTGTGTGTATATATATATAAAGAATTACAGTTATGTGTATATGTATAGACACACACACACACACATATATATAAGGACATTATTGAAAAGTATAAAATAAAAATTGTGAACCTATATTCCAAAATGTAAAAGGTCTATCGTAATCCGATGTATTCAAAACAATATTAGGACATTATTGAAAAGTATACAATAAAAATTGTGAACCTATATCCAAAATATTATGCTACTATTGTAAACGGATTTATTAAAAAACATACTGAACAAAAAAACATTATTGAAAATTATACAAAAAAACATTATCGAAAATTATACAATAAAAACATTATTGAAAATTATACAATAAAAAATAACAAAATTGTGTAGATAAAAGTAACACAATTCTTTATTTGCAATTTTTAATTAAAAAAATTTTTAATACAAAAGTTTTTTTCATTTCATTTTGAATGTTATAAGAAATATATCTATCTATCTATCTATCTATATCTATATCTATATCTATCTATCTATATCTATCTATATATCTATAAAAACAGAGATGTGTGTGCCACAGACGATTTCTGATTGGTTAATCCAATAATCACATCTCCTAAAAAACTATGGTTCGTAGGCTCTTAACTTTACCATAAAATATTATGGCTTTATTTATTGTCCATCTTGGAAGGGTTTAATTTTTTCCTAACTTGCGATTTACAAATTATAAAAATACGAAACTAACTTACAATCTAACAATCGAACCTCCGACATCACGGCCGCCATTATGAAACTAAACTAAAAAAAAAAAAAAACGCGCGTCCACTCGTGGTCTTTACATTTCGGGTTTGGGTACTTGTGCAGTTTTCCATTGACATTAAAAATGGAAATATTTAAAAAATATATATATATATTGTACGTACTCGTCATGGGATAAAGTTTTCCTACAGAAAAAATCACGTAATTTCATCAAGTAGTTATTTTTTTATAGCGAAAAAAGAAAAAAATCAACGCTACAAGCGAAATTAAACAGAAAGTTCAAGTAGGGGGATTTCCCTTTGTTTTTTTTATAGCGAGGCCAAATTTCGCGAATTTGGCCTTTTTTTAAAGCAGTTTGGCCTTCAAAATTTCTGTTTGGCCATTTTCTTCACCGATGAAATAAAAAAAGCAAATAAAAACAACGCAATAAAACTTTTAAAAATACAGCACACTTTTGTTGTTCTTGTTTGTTTTTTTTGGTAATTTTCCTTTTTTTTTTTTCAAGATAATACTATTAAATGGACACTATTATGCCAAATTAGCCCCCCCCCCCAAAAAAAAATGCACAAAAATTCGAGATTACCGGTTTTGACGAGATAATTTAGCGAATTGTCCGGACTATTGCGAGATAACCATCCATTAGTTTTTCCTGAAATTTTGCCACAAATTGTATTTCATTACATAGATGTGCATAGTAACAACATTTTTTTGCCGAAAATTCCCGTTGCGTCTCCAGATTATATCGGTGAAGAAAAAGGCCAAACAGAAATTTTGAAGGCCAAACCGCTTTAAAAAAAGGCCAAATTCGCGAAATTTGGCCTCGCTATAAAAAAAAAAAAGGGAACTCCCCCTACTTGAACTTTCTGTTTGGTTAAGAATCAAGATGGCTGAATTATTAATTACTCGCTTATAAGACTATCATTACACACAAAAAAAATATAGATTTATTTTTGGGTAAAGTTCCCCCGGGTTTTCCTTTCACTTGAGTAAATAATGGTCTTTTGTTATATATATGGCGTACTATTATCCTTATATATATGATGTTTATGTTTATAACAACATCTTAATACGGCGCTCTGCTCTGCTGATCCATAGTCGTTTCGACTGACGGATGCCACACACATGTTTATATATATATATATATATATGTATATATATATATATATATGTATATATATATATATATATATATATATATATATATATATATGTAAGTGTCTGTGTGTGTCTGTGTGTCTGTATGCATTTTCCTACGCTGAAACTCTGTCAATTTTAAGCCTAGAGATTCGAAATTTGATATACAGGGTACTGAGATTTGGGAAAATCGATGTGATCGGTTTTCGACAGAAATTTGGCGATTAAGTGGTCAATATTCAACGATTTGACCTTTGAGAACTCTACCAAACTCCTCCTACAATTTTGGGTCTAAACAGTAAACACGTGATATTTTAGATATAGATTCCTTGGACATGGATCTAACTTATTAACTTTACTTGCTCCCTAAACAATAAATGTTAAGAGGTCATAATAGGGGTCAAAGTTTTAAAAAATTGACCGTTTTTTTTTCTCAGCATTAACCTCAAAACACCTGGGCAACGCCGGGCACCGATTGCTAGTATATCTATAAAAACAGAGATGTGTGTGCCACAGACGATTTCTGATTGGTTAATCCAATAATCACATCTCCTAAAAAACTATGGTTCGTAGGCTTTTAACTTTACCATCAAATATTATGGCTTTATTTATTGTCCATCTTGGAAGGGTTTAATTTTTTCCTAACTTGCGATTTACAAATTACAAAAATACGAAACTAACTTACAATCTAACAATCGAACCTCCGACATCACGGCCGCCATTATGAAACTAAACTAAAAAAAAAAAAAAACGCGCGTCCACTCGTGGTCTTTACATTTCGGGTTTGGGTACTTGTGCAGTTTTCCATTGACATTAAAAAATGGAAATATTTAAAAAATATATATATATATTGTACGTACTCGTCATGGGATAAAGTTTCCCTACAGAAAAAAATCACGTAATTTCATCAAGTAGTTATTTTTTTATAGCGAAAAAAGAAAAAAATCAACGCTACAAGCGAAATTAAACAGAAAGTTCAAGTAGGGGGATTTCCCTTTGTTTTTGTTTTTATAGCGAGGCCAAATTTCGCGAATTTGGCCTTTTTTTTAAAGCAGTTTGGCCTTCAAAATTTCTGTTTGGCCATTTTCTTCACCGATGAAATAAAAAAAGCAAATAAAAACAACGCAATAAAACTTTTAAAAATACGGCACACTTTTGTTGTTCTTTTTTCTTTTTTTTTTTGGTAATTTTCCTTATTTTTTTATTTTTCAAGATAATACTATTAAATGGACACTATTTTGCCAAATTAGCCCCCCCCCCAAAAAAATGCACAAAAATTCGAGATTAAAGGTTTTGAGGTAATCTCCAAAAATACCGTTAGGGCTTACAACATGGCCGCCAGAAGAGTCAACAAAAAACTGCGAATAAAATATATAAAACTCGTAATTTCTATTTTTAAAGTGGATTGTCAATTTTCTTTATGAAATATACTTCCAAAATAAACTATTACAGTCGTTTAAAACATAATAGAAGAATTATTTTTTTATTTTTTAAAAACAATGTTTACAAAATGTCTACGCACGTTCGTAGACATGTTGTAAACATTGTTTTTAAAAAATAAAAAATAATACTTCTATTATGTTTTAAACGACTGTAAAAGTTTATTTTGGAAGTATATTTCATAAAGAAAATTGACAACCCACTTTAAAAACAGAAATTACGAGTTTTATATATTTTATTCGCAGTTTTTTGTTGACTCTTCTGGCGGCCATGTTGTAAGCCCTAACGGTATTTTTGGAGATTACCGGTTTTGACGAGATAATTTAGCGAATTGTCCGGACTATTGCGAGATAACCATCCATTAGTTTTCCCTGAAATTTTGCCACATATTGTATTTCGTTACATAGATGTGCATAGTAACAACATTTTTTTGCCGAAAATTCCCGTTGCGTCTCCAGATTATATCGGTGAAGAAAAAGGCCAAACAGAAATTTTGAAGGCCAAACTGCTTTAAAAAAAGGCCAAATTCGCGAAATTTGGCCTCGCTATAAAAAAAAAGGGAACTCCCCCTACTTGAACTTTCTGTTTGGTTAAGAATCAAGATGGCTGAATTATTAATTACTCGCTTATAAGACTATCATTACACACAAAAAAAATATAGATTTATTTTTGGGTAAAGTTCTCCCGGGTTTTCCTTTCACTTGAGTAAATAATGGTCTTTTGTTATATATATGGCGTACTATTATCCTTATATATATGATGTTTATGTTTATAACAACATCTTAATACGGCGCTGCTGATCCATAGTCGTTTCGACTGACGGATGCCACACACATGTTTATATATATATATATATATATATATATATATATATATATATATATATATATATATATATATATATATATATAAGTGTATGTGTGTGGCTGTGTCTCTGTGTGCATTTTCCTACGCTAAAACTCTGTCAATTTTAAGCCTAGAGATTCGAAATTTGATATACAGGGTACTGAGATTTGGGAAAATCGATGTGATCGGTTTTCGACAGAAATTTGGCGATTAAGTGGTCAATATTAAACGATTTTACCTTTGAGAACTCTACCAAACTCCTCCTACAATTTTGGGTCTAAACAGTAAACACGTGATATTTTAGATATAGATTCCTTGGACATGGATCTAACTAATTAACTTTACTTGATCCCTAAACAATAAATGTTAAGATGTCATAATAGGGGTCAAAGTTTTAAAAAATTGACCGTTTTTTTTTCTCAGCATTAACCTCAAAACACCTGGGCAACGCCGGGCACCGATTGCTAGTGTGTTTATAATATTTACAACTAAAAGTATCTTTCTTTTAAAAAATAAATTTTTGTTTTTAATTTATATAATAAATATATGTTTATGAAAGTATTTAAATATTGAAAGTAAAATGACGAATGAAATTATGTAAATCAAAATAACATTTAAAACATCATAAAAAACATTAAATAAATAATGAAAGCGGAGGAACTGTTTTGCCTTATTGCTACTTCCGGTAGCACTCCGCAGAAAGTTAGGAAGTACGTTACATCAAAACAACAAAAAACAAACAAACACCTTGGTGGAATTGTGTTGCTACTTAATCGAGTCCTTCAAAGCCGATGGTTGCAATACTATGGTGGTTTTTATTTGATTTGTTTTTTGTATCCCCTCGAATAAAAATGGGGGATTAAAAATTAGTTGAAGAGAGCCCCCACCCCTTTTTTCATGTAATTAAATTTGGACGTACCCAACATAACTGATTTGCCTTATTACCGCTTCTGGTAGCGCTCCTCCTCCGTTCCGCAGAAAATTAGGAAGTACTTCAGCTAACAAGCTGTAATATTATGTTTTTTTTTATGACAGTCTCGCAGTTAAGTCCCGCCAAAGTTCGACAACTCTAGAAGGGTCACAACAGTATTTTACATCGTCAAATCACGAATATTACGAATCATTAGATTTAAAATAAAAATAATTAAAATTTTTGGTTTGTATTACTGTACACATAGATTCGAAAAAGTTGTAAAAAAACAAATATATAACAAATAAATGTTATCAAAGGCAAGATAAGTTACTTTTCTACCAAATTGGATAATTATTTTTTGTTTTTATTTAATATAACATGTTTATTCAGCTCGAAAAACATGCAGTGTTTACCGATATAATGGAAAATTCCAAATGGCGCCCGACTCTCTCTTTAACACGGTAAGTTCGGGAAAAGGTGTTATAAATAATAAACTAGAAAAAATATCGTTAGAAATTAGCTCAATATATGTTACCGTGACATACGCTGACATATAATCGGTGGTTTTTAAATAGTATTTTGCCTAGTTTATTATTTATAACACCTTTTCCCAAACTTACCGTGTTAAAGAGAGAGAGTCGGGCGCCATTTTGAATTTTCCAATACATCGGTAAACACTATGTTTTTCGAGCTGAATAAACATGTTACATTAAATAAAAACACAAAACAATTATCCAATTTGGTAGAAAAGTAACTTATCTTGCATTTGAAATTATTTATTTGTTATATATTTGTTTTTTGTTTTATATAACTTTTTCGAATCTATGTATACAGTAATACAAAGCCAAAATTTTAAAATAAAAAAAAATATGTAATTAATATAAAAATATTTTAATATTGGAAGTAAGCACTTGATTAAATAAAGTAAACGAACAAAATATACATTTTTATATATTTATAACGATTTTTTTTAACAGAAAAAATGAAATAATTTTTAGAAAGTGTATTATTGTCTTAACAGAAAAACGAACAAAATAAAATCTGAAGCAATGAACCACGTACCAAAATATAAATTTATACAAAATAAAACAACTTTGAAAATCAAACATTTCTTAAAAAGTGTATTATCGTAACAACTCGTGGAAATGCGTGTCCTTTCTCGCGCCGTCTCCACAACTCTTCCATTAGATGGGAATGGAAAAAATTTCATTTTTTTTTTAATATTAATTATATAAGATATTTTTACTGTACACATAAATTCGAAAAAGTTGTCAAAAAAACAAATATATAACAAATAAATGTTATCAAAAGCAAGATAAGTTACTTTTCTACCTAACTGGATATATTTTTGTGTTTTTATTCAGTGTAACATTTTATTCAGCTCGAAAAACATGCAATGTTTACCGATGTATTGGAAAATTCAAAATGGCGGCCGACTCTCTCTCTCGGAGAGAGTAAGTTTGGGAAAAGGTATTATAAATAATAAACTAGACAAAATACTGTTAGAAATTCGCTCAATATATGTTACCGTGACATAAGTTGACATATATTCGGTTGTTTTTTTAATAATATTTCGTCTAGTTTATTATTTATAACATCTTTTCCCAAACTTACCGTGTTAAAGAGACAGTCTGCCGCCATTTTGAATTTTCCAATACATCGGTAAACACTGCATGTTTTTCGAGCTAAATAAATATGTTACATTGAATAAAAACACAAAAAATATATCCAGTTAGGTAGAAAAGTAACTTATCTTGCCTTTGATAACATTTATTTGTTATATATTTGTTTTTTGACAACTTTTTCGAATCTATGTGTACAGTAATACAAACCTTTAATTAGATATTTTTTTTATTTTAAAACTTTAATAATTATTATTTTAACTAATAATTCGTAATATTCGGAATTTGACTGTGTAAAATACGAATTTAGGAAAACTCGTCCCGGGAAAACTCGTCTCCGGAAAACTCGTCTCCGGAAAACTCGTCCCCTTTCGCTAGGTAGGAAAACTGGTCCCTTATTGAATAAATATCGATTGAAACACACATTTTATGATCGTTCTTGAAGGAGATATTGTTTTTTTAAAATAAACTATAGTCCCCCATAATACAGGGGGGGGGCCAAAATAAGGGTCCTATCTTTAAATTTGAATAACTTCCACAAAATAAAAGTTAAACTCATCAAACTTTATGTGTGTGGAGACTGACCCTTCCGAGATTTTTTTGAAATAAACAAAACAAATTTTGGCCGAAAAACACTTCTTAAAACTTACATGAATTTATGAATTTTTAAAAATAGGACCCTTATTTTGGCCCACCCTGTATTTTTTAAAAAAATATTTTTACTTGTTTAATGTCTTTTTTTTTTTTTTTTAAAATAAAACCGTTTATTATGTTCATAAACAAGACCGCATATTTTTTTTTATATTAATATAAAAAGAATTTACTTATATACTGTTGTTTATAAAAGGATAAAATCGATTTTTCTACCTCGCCGACTATGTTGTTTATTTTTGGAATCGTTTATTTGGTAAAGAAAAAAAAAACAGAAAACAAACAAAAAACATGTCGAGTGTTACGTGAGAACGAGAAATAATGTCCGGTATATCACATCTTAGGGGGCTTGATAATCGCTAAAAAATAGAAAATTAAAGAAATTACTACCTAGCGAAAGGGAACGAGTTTTCCGGAGACAAGCTTTCCCGGCACCGTAAAATACTGATGCGACCCTTCTAGAGTTGTCGAACTTTGACGTTTTTATTTATTTATTTATTTTATTTTATTTTTTTTTATTATTATTATTATTATTATTATTATTATTATTATTATTATTATTATTATTATTATTATGATGATGATGATGATGATGATGATGATGATGATGATGATGATGATGATGATGATGATTTATTTATTTTTTTTTTTTTTTATTTTTTTTTTTTGAATGAAAATGAACATATCTCAATTAAGGAAATTAAAATGCTTCGTTGCTGGTAAACATAGAGGGATTAACTTTATGAATGAAAAAACGATTTTCTCTTTAGAGGGATGAACTCGTAATTAATTCTCCTTGTCGCAATTTTCTATCGAAATCTCTGATTTTATCAGCAAAGCTGTCTACACCGGTCGATCGTCCCCAACTGCTGATTTTTTTTCTTACTGTGTAACCCTTCCCCCTTAGCATCAGATTTTGTGCCATTTGGTTTGGTTGCTTATTAAAATGAGGGGTTCAATACTCATAATAGGTTCTCCAACCTATAGGACCGTGCAAAATTAACAGCTTAAAATGTTTAAACATATAGATAATTCACCTTTCTTTACTTAAAATTTCATTAAAAAATCAGGATTTTAACAGAGTTTAATGAAATTTTTAGTATTTATCAAGTAATGATCACGCAATATAAAGAACTCGTTATTTGTCTTTGAAACCGATTGGAAATATATTATTTTAAAACGCTTTTGGTACTGGTCGCGATTTGAGTTCCATGCCGAACACCATAAAAAAAGCACTGACTTCTCCCTACGCATGAGCAAAGGACATGTTTTAGAAATTACTACACATTAATAATATCTCACTTTTATCGCCTTTGTTTTTTATCACTTTTATCGACTTTTTTTTTACTGTTTTATTCAATTGTAAGGTTAAAGTAGAGAATAGGTACAACACACCATTTTGTGGTACTAGTTCAGCACTTATGGATCCGTGCTGAAATAACGTTATTATTTAAAAAGCCATTCTTAACATGGGGAGGGTGTTTTGTACCTATTCTCTACTTTAACCTTACAATTGAATAAAAAAAACATTAAACTTTAATTAAACTTAGAAATACGATTTAAAATGTAGCACGGATCATAAGTGCACTTGCACTACTAGCACCCATTTTTTTTTATTAGTAAATGTTTAGTAATTATTTTTCTTTTAATATTCATGAACAGTAAAAACGTTGTCATTTAAAAAGAAAATGCTATTTAAAAAAGAAAAGAAAAAGTCTATAAAAGTGACACATAAATAGTAAAACAGTAAAAAAAAAGTTGATAAAAGTGATTAAAAACAAAGGCGATAAAAGTGAGATATTATTAATAAATGTGTAGTAATTTCTTTTATTTCAATATTCATAAACAGTAAAACATAAAAAGTCGATAAAAATTCATGATCGTTTAGTTACTATGGCAACTAAAACATGTCCCTTGCTCATGCGTAGGGAGAAGTCAGTGTTCTTTATGGTGTTCGGCAGGGAACTCAAATCGCGACCAGTACCACGCTTTTACTTAAGATATTGTTTTCAATAATAAAAGAATATGAATGGAATTATGAAAGTAAAACATCGTAAATTGTAACAATAAAAAAGAAAAAGAAAAATTATGAAAATAAAACATCATAAATTGTAACAATAAAAAATAAAAATAAAAATTATGAAAATAAAACATCATAAATTGTAACAATTAAAAATAAAAATAAAAAATATGAAAATAAAACATCATAAATTGTAACAATTAAAAATAAAAATAAAAATGAAAATAAAACATCATAAATTGTAACAATAAAAAATAAAAATAAAAAATATGAAAATAAAACATCATAAATTGTAACAATAAAAAATAAAAAAAAAAATTATGAAAATAAAACATCATAAATTGTAACAATTAAAAATAAAAATAAAAAATGATGAAAATAAAACATCATAAATTGTAACAATAAAAAATAAAAATAAAAATTATGAAAATAAAACATCATAAATTGTAACAATAAAAAATAAAAATAAAAAATATGAAAATAAAACATCATAAATTGTAACAATAAAAAAGAAAAAAAAAATTATGAAAATAAAACATCATAAATTGTAACAATAAAAAAGAAAAAGAAAAATTATGAAAATAAAACATCATAAATTGTAACAATAAAAAATAAAAATAAAAATTATGAAAATAAAACATCATAAATTGTAACAATAAAAAATAAAAATAAAAAATATGAAAATAAAGCATCATAAATTGTAACAATTAAAAATAAAAATAAAAATGAAAATAAAACATCATAAATTGTAACAATAAAAAATAAAAATAAAAAATATGAAAATAAAACATCATAAATTGTAACAATAAAAAATAAAAAAAAAAATTATGAAAATAAAACATCATAAATTGTAACAATTAAAAATAAAAATAAAAAATGATGAAAATAAAACATCATAAATTGTAACAATAAAAAATAAAAATAAAAATTATGAAAATAAAACATCATAAATTGTAACAATTAAAAATAAAAATAAAAATGAAAATAAAACATCATAAATTGTAACAATAAAAAAGAAAAATAAAAAATGATGAAAATAAAACATCATAAATTGTAACAATTAAAAATAAAAATAAAAAATGATGAAAATAAAACATCATAAATTGTAACAATTAAAAATAAAAATAAAAAAAATTATGAAAATAAAACATCATAAATTGTAACAATAAAAAATAAAAAGAAAAAATGATGAAAATAAAACATCATAAATTGTAACAATAAAAAATAAAAATAAAAATTATGAAAATAAAACATCATAAATTGTAACAATAAAAAATAAAAATAAAAAATATGAAAATAAAACATCATAAATTGTAACAATAAAAAATAAAAAAAATATGAAAATAAAACATCATAAATTGTAACAATAAAAAAGAAAAAAAAATGATGAAAATAAAATATCGTAAATTGTAACAATTAAAAAGAAAAAAAAATGATGAAAATAAAACATCATAAATTGTAACAATAAAAAATAAAAAAAAAAATTATGAAAATAAAACATCATAAATTGTAACAATTAAAAATAAAAATAAAAAATGATGAAAATAAAACATCATAAATTGTAACAATAAAAAATAAAAAAAAAAATTATGAAAATAAAATATCGTAAATTGTAACAATAAAAAAGAAAAAAAATATGAAAATAAAACATCATAAATTGTAACAATAAAAAATAAAAATAAAAAATGATGAAAATAAAACATCATAAATTGTAAGAATAAAAAATAAAAATAAAAAATGATGAAAATAAAACATAATAAATTGTAACAATAAAAAATAAAAATAAAAAATGATGAAAATAAAATATCGTAAATTGTAACAATAAAAAAGAAAAAAAATTATGAAAATAAAACATCATAAATTGTAACAATAAAAAATAAAAATAAAAAATGATGAAAATAAAACATCATAAATTGTAACAATAAAAAATAAAAATAAAAATTATGAAAATAAAACATCATAAATTGTAACAATAAAAAATAAAAATAAAAAATATGAAAATAAAACATCATAAATTGTAACAATAAAAAATAAAAAAAAAAATTATGAAAATAAAACATCATAAATTGTAACAATTAAAAATAAAAATAAAAAATGATGAAAATAAAACATCATAAATTGTAACAATAAAAAATAAAAATAAAAAATATGAAAATAAAACATCATAAATTGTAACAATAAAAAATAAAAAAAAAAATTATGAAAATAAAACATCATAAATTGTAACAATTAAAAATAAAAATAAAAAATGATGAAAATAAAACATCATAAATTGTAACAATAAAAAATAAAATAAAAAATTATGAAAATAAAATATCGTAAATTGTAACAATAAAAAAGAAAAAAAATATGAAAATAAAACATCATAAATTGTAACAATAAAAAATAAAAATAAAAAATATGAAAATAAAACATCATAAATTGTAACAATAAAAAATAAAAAAAAAAATTATGAAAATAAAACATCATAAATTGTAACAATAAAAAATAAAAATAAAAAATGATGAAAATAAAACATCATAAATTGTAACAATTAAAAATAAAAATAAAAAATGATGAAAATAAAACATCATAAATTGTAACAATAAAAAATAAAATAAAAAATTATGAAAATAAAATATCGTAAATTGTAACAATAAAAAAGAAAAAAAATATGAAAATAAAACATCATAAATTGTAACAATAAAAAATAAAAATAAAAAATATGAAAATAAAACATCATAAATTGTAACAATAAAAAATAAAAATAAAAATTATGAAAATAAAACATCATAAATTGTAACAATTAAAAATAAAAATAAAAAATGATGAAAATAAAACATCATAAATTGTAACAATAAAAAATAAAAATAAAAATTATGAAAATAAAACATCATAAATTGTAACAATTAAAAATAAAAATAAAAATGAAAATAAAACATCATAAATTGTAACAATAAAAAAGAAAAATAAAAAATGATGAAAATAAAACATCATAAATTGTAACAATTAAAAATAAAAATAAAAAATGATGAAAATAAAACATCATAAATTGTAACAATAAAAAATAAAAATAAAAAATATGAAAATAAAACATCATAAATTGTAACAATAAAAAATAAAAATAAAAAATGATGAAAATAAAACATCATAAATTGTAAGAATAAAAAATAAAAATAAAAAATGATGAAAATAAAACATAATAAATTGTAACAATAAAAAATAAAAATAAAAAATGATGAAAATAAAATATCGTAAATTGTAACAATAAAAAATAAAAATAAAAAATGATGAAAATAAAATATCGTAAATTGTAACAATAAAAAAGAAAAAAAATATGAAAATAAAACATCATAAATTGTAACAATAACAAATAAAAATAAAAAATATGAAAATAAAACATCATAAATTGTAACAATAAAAAATAAAAATAAAAATTATGAAAATAAAACATCATAAATTGTAACAATTAAAAATAAAAATAAAAAATGATGAAAATAAAACATCATAAATTGTAACAATAAAAAATAAAAATAAAATTTATGAAAATAAAACATCATAAATTGTAACAATTAAAAATAAAAATAAAAATGAAAATAAAACATCATAAATTGTAACAATAAAAAATAAAAATAAAAAATGATGAAAATAAAACATCATAAATTGTAACAATTAAAAATAAAAATAAAAAATGATGAAAATAAAACATCATAAATTGTAACAATAAAAAATAAAAATAAAAATTATGAAAATAAAACATCATAAATTGTAACAATAAAAAAGAAAAATAAAAAATGATGAAAATAAAACATCATAAATTGTAACAATAAAAAATAAAAATAAAAATTATGAAAATAAAACATCATAAATTGTAACAATTAAAAATAAAAATAAAAAATGATGAAAATAAAACATCATAAATTGTAACAATAAAAAAGAAAAATAAAAAATGATGAAAATAAAACATCATAAATTGTAACAATAAAAAATAAAAATAAAAAATGATGAAAATAAAATATCGTAAATTGTAACAATAAAAAAGAAAAATAAAAAATGATGAAAATAAAACATCATAAATTGTAAGAATAAAAAATAAAAATAAAAAATGATGAAAATAAAACATAATAAATTGTAACAATAAAAAATAAAAATAAAAAATGATGAAAATAAAATATCGTAAATTGTAACAATAAAAAAGAAAAAAAAATTATGAAAATAAAACATCATAAATTGTAACAATAAAAAATAAAAATAAAAAATGATGAAAATAAAACATCATAAATTGTAAGAATAAAAAATAAAAATAAAAAATGATGAAAATAAAACATAATAAATTGTAACAATAAAAAATAAAAATAAAAAATGATGAAAATAAAATATCGTAAATTGTAACAATAAAAAAGAAAAAAAATTATGAAAATAAAACATCATAAATTGTAACAATAAAAAATAAAAATAAAAAATGATGAAAATAAAACATTATAAATTGTAACAATAAAAAAGAAAAATAAAAAATGATGAAAATAAAACATCATAAATTGTAACAATAAAAAATAAAAATAAAAAATGATGAAAATAAAACATCATAAATTGTAAGAATAAAAAATAAAAATAAAAAATGATGAAAATAAAACATTATAAATTGTAACAATAAAAAAGAAAAATAAAAAATGATGAAAATAAAACATCATAAATTGTAACAATAAAAAATAAAAATAAAAAATGATGAAAATAAAATATCGTAAATTGTAACAATAAAAAATAAAAATAAAAAATGATGAAAATAAAACATCATAAATTGTAACAATAAAAAAGAAAAATAAAAAATGATGAAAATAAAACATCATAAATTGTAACAATAAAAAATAAAAATAAAAAATGATGAAAATAAAACATCATAAATTGTAACAATAAAAAATAAAAATAAAAAATGATGAAAATAAAACATTATAAATTGTAACAATAAAAAAGAAAAATAAAAAATGATGAAAATAAAACATCATAAATTGTAACAATAAAAAATAAAAATAAAAAATGATGAAAATAAAATATCGTAAATTGTAACAATACAAAAGAAAAAAAAATTATGAAAATAAAACATCATAAATTGTAAGAATAAAAAATAAAAATAAAAAATGATGAAAATAAAACATCATAAATTGTAACAATAAAAAAGAAAAATAAAAAATGATGAAAATAAAACATCATAAATTGTAACAATAAAAAATAAAAATAAAAAATGATGAAAATAAAATATCGTAAATTGTAACAATAAAAAATAAAAATAAAAAATGATGAAAATAAAACATAATAAATTGTAACAATAAAAAATAAAAATAAAAAATGATGAAAATAAAATATCGTAAATTGTAACAATAAAAAAGAAAAAAAATTATGAAAATAAAACATCATAAATTGTAACAATAAAAAATAAAAATAAAAAATGATGAAAATAAAACATTATAAATTGTAACAATAAAAAAGAAAAATAAAAAATGATGAAAATAAAACATCATAAATTGTAACAATAAAAAATAAAAATAAAAAATGATGAAAATAAAACATCATAAATTGTAAGAATAAAAAATAAAAATAAAAAATGATGAAAATAAAACATTATAAATTGTAACAATAAAAAATAAAAATAAAAAATGATGAAAATAAAACATCATAAATTGTAACAATAAAAAATAAAAATAAAAAATGATGAAAATAAAACATCATAAATTGTAACAATAAAAAATAAAAATAAAAAATGATGAAAATAAAACATTATAAATTGTAACAATAAAAAATAAAAATAAAAAATGATGAAAATAAAACATCATAAATTGTAAGAATAAAAAATAAAAATAAAAAATGATGAAAATAAAACATCATAAATTGTAAGAATAAAAAATAAAAATAAAAAATGATGAAAATAAAACATTATAAATTGTAACAATAAAAAAGAAAAATAAAAAATGATGAAAATAAAACATCATAAATTGTAACAATAAAAAATAAAAATAAAAAATGATGAAAATAAAATATCGTAAATTGTAACAATAAAAAAGAAAAAAAAATTATGAAAATAAAACATCATAAATTGTAAGAATAAAAAATAAAAATAAAAAATGATGAAAATAAAACATCATAAATTGTAACAATAAAAAAGAAAAATAAAAAATGATGAAAATAAAACATCATAAATTGTAACAATAAAAAATAAAAATAAAAAATGATGAAAATAAAATATCGTAAATTGTAACAATAAAAAAGAAAAAAAAATTATGAAAATAAAACATCATAAATTGTAACAATAAAAAAGAAAAAAAATATGAAAATAAAACATCATAAATTGTAACAATAAAAAAGAAAAAAAAATTATGAAAATAAAATATCGTAAATTGTAACAATTAAAAAGAAAAAAAAATTATGAAAATAAAACATCATAAATTGTAACAATAAAAAATAAAAATAAAAAATGATGAAAATAAAACATCATAAATTGTAACAATTAAAAATAAAAATAAAAAATGATGAAAATAAAACATCATAAATTGTAACAATAAAAAATAAAAATAAAAAATTATGAAAATAAAATATCGTAAATTGTAACAATAAAAAAGAAAAAAAAATTATGAAAATAAAACATCATAAATTGTAACAATAAAAAATAAAAATAAAAAATGATAAAAATAAAATATCGTAAATTGTAATAATAAAAAAGAAAAAAAATATGAAAATAAAACATCATAAATTGTAACAATAAAAAAGAAAAAAAAATATGAAAATAAAACATCATAAAATGTAACAATAAAAAAGAACAACATTATTAAAATTAAACATCGTAAATTGTAACCATAAAAAAATTATGAAAATAAAACATTGTAAATTACAAAAATAAAAAAAAAACAATGAAAATAAAATCTCGTAAATTGTAACAATAAAAAGAAAAAATATGAAAATAAAACACCGTAGGTTGTAACAATAAAAAAGAAAAAATATTAAAATAAAACACCGTAGGTTGTAACAATAAAAAGAAAAAATATTAAAATAAAACACCGTAGGTTGTAACAATAAACAGAAAAAATATTAAAATAAAACACCGTAGGTTGTAACAATAAAAAGAAAAAATATTAAAATAAAACATCCTAGATTGTAACAATAAAAAGAAAAGATATGAAAATAAAACACCGTAGATTGTAACAATAAAAAGAAAAAAATATGAAAATAAAACACCGTAGGTTGTTACAATAAAAAGAAAAAATATTAAAATAAAACACCGTAGATTGTAACAATAAAAAGAAAAAATATTAAAATAAAACACCGTATGTTGTAACAATAAAAAGAAAAAATATGAAAATAAAACACCGTATGTTGTAACAATAAAAAGAAAAAAATATGAAAATAAAACACCGTAGGTTGTAACAATAAAAAGAAAAAATATTAAAATAAAACACCGTAGATTGTAACAATAAAAAGAAAAAAATATTAAAATAAAACACCGTAGATTGTAACAATAAACAGGAAAAAAATGAAAATAAAACACCGTAAGTTGTAACAATAAAAAGAAAAAATATGAAAATAAAACACCGTAGATTGTAACAATAAAAAGAAAAAATATTAAAATAAAACACCGTAGATTGTAACAATAAAAAGAAAAAAATATTAAAATAAAACACCGTAGGTTGTAACAATAAAAAGAAAAAAATATGAAAATAAAACACCGTAGGTTGTAACAATAAAAAGAAAAAATATTAAAATAAAACACCGTATGTTGTAACAATAAAAAGAAAAAATATTAAAATAAAACACCGTAGATTGTAACAATAAAAAGAAAAAATATTAAAATAAAACACCGTATGTTGTAACAATAAAAAGAAAAAATATGAAAATAAAACACCGTAGGTTGTAACAATAAAAAGAAAAAATATGAAAATAAAACACCGTAGGTTGTAACAATAAAAAGAAAAAATATTAAAATAAAACACCGTAGATTGTAACAATAAAAAGAAAAAATATTAAAATAAAACACCGTATGTTGTAACAATAAAAAGAAAAAAATATTAAAATACCTTGAACAGCACCAGAAGTCACTGGTAAAACCTTTCTAATTAAATTGATTTTGGCAGCCATTTGGTAACAAAATGACATAGCCTTAGCCCTTGCTGCATGAGGAATACCTGCGACCTTGCTGCCAAGTAGAAGAATTATTTATTCTACTTTAAAACATTCAATGTTTCAAAAATCTCATGTTCAACATCTCCAAAACATCCAATATGGGGAAAAATATTGCAGAAATGCAAACTTATTATTTAGGATGAATGCACAATGGTACGCAAAAAATCACTTGAGGCTCTTGGTCGATCCTTGCAAGATTTGCGTGGCAATGTCAGACCATTTGGGAATGCAGTAATATTGCTTGCAGGAGATTTCAGACAAATGTTACCTGTTATTCTTCAATCAACACCAGCAGATGAAATAAATGCTTGCCTCAAATACTCTACTTTTTTGTTCCATGTGAAGACATTAAACTTAACTCAAAATATGCATATTCAGTTGCAGACTGTTCGATACGCACAAAAACTTTTGCATCACTTGTGGGAAATTGGGTACGAAAAAGTGCCAGCTGATCAGAGTTAAGGGCAAAATTCTTTGACTTTTAACTTCTGTAATTTCTGTAATTTTATTTCGTCAAAAGAATAGTTAGTTTAAAAGGTTTTTGCAGATATTCAAATTATAAGAATTCCATTTGACTTCTATTTTCCTTTTAGTGTCGTTTTAACAACGCTGACATTTTTTAAGTGATGACCTGTACATTTCAGTTGACCTATATTATTTTGCCCTATATAATTTTTCGCGCCTTTAACATTTCTTGTCTGGGTCATTTTGACTTTTGTTTCACTTTATTTTATATTTTATATTTAACTTTATCATCATTTTTTCTTCTCTCTCTTCTTTCTCTTCCCAGATCTTTCTTATTTATATTTATGTCTCGGAAGTATAGTGAAAAGCACATCTTATTTTTCTTTTATTAATATTGTTGGAGTCTTTTCTTTTTTTCCTTGTACATATTTTTGTGAATTATTCCATGGATTTCTGCCTTTGGATTATTATGGATCATCTTCTTCCAATTATGGGATTTCCTTGGATTTTACTTGTACAAATGGAAATTCTTTTAACTTTCTTGAAGTTTTACATTTGGATTTTACCGTCACTGGATTTTTTATCTTCCACCAGACTATCCATTCGTGTGTAATCACCCTTTTCTTTACCATATTCCCTCTGCTTCACTTTTTTTGTTTTCGAGTAAGATCTTTGACTTACTTGTTGTTTCATCAAATACTTCTGCATGCAAAATCCGATCTCATATTTTGCTAACTCCTACCCTCTGATGAGAAGGAAAGTATTTCTTCGAAACTCCGCGGATTAAGGACTATCCATTTATCTAGTGATTCCTTTTCAGATTGAATATGTTCTTAACTCATTTCAAAGTGTTTTTTTAACATATTTTATTAACTGTTTGCTCATATATATATATATATATATATATATATATATATATATATATATATATATATATATATAGTCCTGGTCAAAATCATAAGACCACTTAAGAAAGTAAGTGTTTATGTATAATATCGAATTTTTAATCAAACAAATGGTTGAAACCATTGCCAAAATGGAAAATATGATGGAAAAAATGAAATCTGCTTTATTCGAAACCTTAACCCTGATCTAATAATTATTTTAAAAAACAAAACATTTTCACCTGGTCAAAATGATAAGACAACTTTAATAAAATCGGCAAGTTTTGAAAAAATGAATACGAACAGCTTTCTATGTTACTAAAAGCAACTTGTTAGTGGATAAAAAACATCTTACTAAATTATAAATGGCAAAATAGAAACCATTATCAGAGTTTGAGAGAGGAAGGATCTTTGAGCTTAATAGGGGTGGACTCTCCCATAGATCCATTGCAAACGATGTGAATCGTAGCAAAACGGTAATCACAAATTTTTTAAGAAATCCAGATCAATATGGGCACAAAAAGAGTCCAGGTCGACCAAAAAAAATAACCCCATCACTGGATCGCCGTATCAGAAGAAGTTAAAAAAAAAGACTCCAGTATGAGCTCAAGTCCATTGAAAAGCCAACCAGCAGCAGAATGTAGTCCTAAAACCATCAGAAGGCATCTGAAAATGAAGGTTGTCAATCATTTAAAGCGACTGCAGAAACCACGTCTTCATGAACAGCACAAAACTAACCAACTTAAATATGCCGCCAAATACCAGACGTGGGATGAAGAGAAGTGGGAAACTGTAATTTTCTCCGATGAGAAAAGGTTTAATCTAGAGGGTCCAGATGGATTTCAACACAATTGGCATGGTAAAAATTTGCCCAAAGAGACTTTTTCAACTCGGCATAGTGGAGGAGAGTCTTTAATGATCTGGGGTGCTTTCTCGTCAGCTGGGACCCTAAACTTGCAAGTAGTGAAAGGCCGACAAACATAATTGAAATACATTTTGATTGTTGAAAATGCTTCTATCAGGACTGAAGGTGCACGCCTGTATGGAAGAAATTGGATTTTCCAGCAAGACAACGCTCCGATACACACTTCTCGACAAGCACGAGAATACTTTTCTTCAAATAATATAGAATTGTTAGATCATCCAGCATTTTCTCCGGATCTCAATCCCATTGAAAATCTTTGGGGATGGATGGCAAAAGAAGTGTTCAAGGATGGAACCCAGTATGATTCGATAAAGGAACTTCTGATTCAGTTTTCAGTACATGGAATAAAATTCCTTCGCAACTGATAAAAAACTTAGTCGCAAGCATGCCGAAGAGAATTTTTGAAGTAATTCGTAATAATGGAGGCTATACTAAATACTGAGACCCTTTTTAGTAATTTATAATTGCCTTTTGTTAGATAAATTATCAGTGGTCTTATCATTTTGACCAGGTGAAAATGTTTGTTTTTTAAAAAATAATTATTAGATCAGGGTTAAGGTTTCGAATGAAGCAGATTTCATTTTTTCCATCATATTTTCCCTTTTGGCAATGGTTTCAACCATTTGTTTGATTAACAATTCGATAATATGCGTAAACGCTTACTTTCTTAAGTGGTTTTATGATTTTGACCAGAGCTGTATATATATATATATATATATATATATATATATATATATATATATATATATATATATATATATATATATACACTTGTGCCCGATATTATTCATACCCCTTAGATCTTTTAGATTTCTATAAGAATATTGCTCAAACCAGAAGGTAGACAATATTAAAGGGATTTCAAACAATAAATCAAGCATAACCATTTAATTTAAACTCAACAAATAAATAAATTATGCAAGTTTGAAACATTATACAAAGAAAAACAATAATGGCACTAGTTCAAAATTATTCATACCTCTCTTACTAATAGTCAATAGCATGCCCTTTATTCTTAATAACTGCCTGTAACCGTTTTGGATATTTATCAACAAGGTTTTTACAAGCATCAACACTGATTTTTGACCATTCTTCAATACAGTAGTTCTCCAAATCCCTCAAATTTCTAGGTTTCCGCTTTTTAACCTCAGTTTTCAATATGTGCCAGAGGTTTTCGATAGGGTTCAGGTCGGGACTCTGGCACGGCCATTCCAAAACATTAATTTGATTATCCTCAAACTATTTCTTGACTATTTTGGCAGTATGTTTTGGATCATTATCCTGTTGAAGGACCCAGTTTGGTCCTAAATGGAGCTTCTCCGCATCCTGTCTAATGTTTTTCTGGAGTATCTCCAAATATTGCTCCTTCTTCATGGTTCCATCTATTTTGACCAAACTACCTGGACCACTAGCCGAAAAGGAGCCCCAAAACATTAGGCTACCACCACCATGTTTCACCGTGGGTATGGTGTTCTTTGGGTTGTAAGCTTCTCCTTTCTTCCTCCAAACGTAAGAAGCATCCATATGGCCAAACAATTCAATTTTTGTTTCGTCAGTCCACAAAATACTTGAGAAAACGGACTCTGGAGAATTCACATGGGTCCTAGCAAACTTTAGACGTGCTTGCAAGGTGTTTTCCGGTGTGCAATGGAGTCCTTCTTGGTCTTCTTCCTTTCAGACCATTTTCATGCAGAGTCCTTTGCAATGTTTGCCTTGATATTTTTATGCCAGAAGACTCCAGATTTTCTTAAATGTCCTTAGTAGTGGTGGTTGGATTTGCATTAACAATTCTTACAATATTCCTGGTGGCTCTAGCAGACAGTTTCCTTTTCCTTCCTCTACCAATCAAGTTGTTTGTTGTGTGGTGGCTCTGGAATTTTTTGATGATGCTCTGTACTGTTGCTGTAGGGACCTCAAATTTCTTGGAAATTGACTTGTAACCTAAACCATCCTTATGTGAATTCACATTTTTAGTCCTAAGATGATTACTAAGCTCTTTTTTCTTCCCCATTCTAATAATTTTTATTCTTTTATTGGTTTTCAGTTGATTTCATTTTAATTTCTGAAAAATGCAAAAAACGAAATGAAATTAATCAAAGGTTGTATAAAAGCATTCGAAATAAGAATCAAACAGGAAACAAACAGTCAGAAACTCGATTAATACTGAAAAAAATAAGGGGGTATGATTATTTTTGAACATTGCAGATTTTATAAATAGCTGTATATTTCTTTTATTACAAGTATCCCGAGATTTTAAAATGACGAAAATGATCAGAAGAGGTTTATTAAGAATGTGTATCAATATGGACGTAAATAATAAATTCTTACAAAATTACACCTAATAAACTCAATTTTCAAGGGGGGGGGGTATGAATAATATCGGGCACAAGTGTATATACACACACATTCAGAATGTGAGAGATTATATAGTTCTTTGGGCCGTGGAAATAACTATATATATATATATATATATATATATATATATATATATGTATGTATATATACTATTATATAAATTCAATATATATATATATATATATATATATATATATATATATATATATATATATACACACACTATTATATAAATGCAACTTTGTCTGTGTGTGTGAGTTCGTTCGTTATGGCTAGACCGATGTTCATGAAATTTGGCACAAAGGTACTCAGGGTGTCTGGCAGTGTTTTAGGGTAGATATTGCAACGAAATGTTTTCTACAAGTATCGGCAACTAATATTAGCTATGCATTTTTTACTATCCACATTTAAATGATCGGCCATTTTTATCAGTTCATTGCTTAGCAACGCGACAGCAACGCTGGCAAGGTATTTCCTGTTATGAAATTGTTCGTACTACTATTCCCACTAGCGCACGCTACCAGTACAGCATGTTTTACAACGTATTTTTTCATTCTTTCTTTCTTTCTTTCTTTTTTCCTGACTTGATGGCATAACTTACTCTTTGCCGTATGCCATGGAATTGTTGGTACTACTACTATTACTACTACTACTACTACTACTCGCTTACAGTCGATACACATACGCACACACGACAATTACAGCGTATTTTCCTTCCTTCCTTTCTATCTTCCTTTTTTTTTTTTGCTTGGTAACATACCTTCTTAATGTTCCTCCGTTAATTGGAAATACGATTATTCATACAATTAAGCCATTTACTTTTTCAACCAGAAATTCACAGACGGTAATACCTCAATTACAGTATAAGTATTACTTTTTTATATTTTAAAATAGTTCTTCCATTTTTTTTATTACCTTGAATTTAATTAACACTTAAAAGAACATTTATTTATACAAATGCAAATTCATTAACTTACCGCAATTGATTTGTTCTTTGACAAACTAATCCAAACAAAACACTCCTCATAGCAACACTAAAACCACATTGCTTATACATTACTTATGCATTTACGAAGACTTATTTAAAATTCTCTCTTTTCTCATTTAATCTTCTCATACATTTTTACATATTTATTTTATCTTAAAATTCATTTATTTGTCATATATCTTACTTTGTTTTATATATATATAGATATAGAAGTTTTCCAAACTGTATATTTCTATACAATTTCTATTAATCCCCATATTTCTACATTGATGTATCGGGGAATTTACACATATTGATTGCCTTTTTCCCGGACATTATTATTTTTTATTAAATTTTATACCATACACACTACCTAAATATTGACTGTGTCCACAATTGTTTCGGCAGAACCTACAGCAAACAAAATAAAGATTTGCCGCAAGCCTTTCTGACCATTTGCTTGGAGCATTCCATTTCGATTTCACACACACCACAGAGTAATTTCGCAACAATGCCACCAAAAAACAAATCAGCTCAGAAGGCACAAGAAAGCAGCGACAGTTAGGAACATCAGAGCAAGCCTAGACTACAATGAAGTAGAATTATTACGTTTTCGTGAAGCACAGCGCATGTCTCAGACCAGATCTTTTCAAACCCTTACTCAACGGACTTACCATTTATCTAGACACGCTGCAGCCATGGCTCAACTACGTTCTTCACAAAGTGCTGAGATTCAGGCCAACCGTAGAACAGCAAATGCTACAAGTATCTCTTCTACAAGGGCCAACGAATCTACAGAAAGGGATGCTCGGCGGAGAGTGACTAACGCAACCTCCACAGCTTCAGCAAGAACTGCTGAATCTACTGAAGCGAGGGTCAGACAACTTACCCGAGACAACACGTCCAAAGCTGCCGCTCGGTCATCTCAACCACCAGAAGCTCGAAGGCAATGAGTGCAGGCTGTAAATCGGAGAGTTAATGCCTCTCGCGGCAACATATGCCCTTCACTGGAGTTTTGGTTAGGCAAAGCATTGAACTATGACGCCAAGTATCACTTCTCGACCCGGCAGGATCTTAGCATCGGTTCTATGAATTGCATATGTTCATTCTGCAAAGCTAAAAAATAGCCGGTGGAACCTCCAAGCCTATGCTGCTCTTCGGGTAAAGTTAAACTACCATCCCTACAGACTTTACCTCAACCACTGCGAGACCTACTTTTGGGCATGACTGCTGAATCTAAATATTTTCAGAAAGCCATCCGACTTTTCAACTGCTACTTCCAAATGACATCATTTTGTGCAAACATTGTCCGTGAAAGCGGCTGGAATCCCACATTTTAGGTGCAAGGCAAAGTCTACCATCTAATAGGGTGTCTTTTACCCGAGGACACCGTACAACCACCATTCTTACAACTCTACTTCGTCAAATTACGCCCAACAAGCTGAAAACCGACTAGCAATTACAGCAGAGACAAACGACAGTTCTGATCGACAACTCAGTATTGTTTTGCAGCTTCAAGCCATGCTCCACGAAACGAACCCATACATTCAAAGTTTCAAGTATGCGCTACAGAATGTTCCTCTGCCTAATTTTTCCATTGTTATTAACGCCGACAAACGTCCTACAGGAGAACATGAACGTCGCTTCAACGCTCCCACCTGCAACGAATTTTCTGCAGTCATCCAGGGTGAGCACAACAAAAAACACGACATAGTTATTCATACTAGGGGTGGAGGTCTACAGCGAATAAATGAAATGCATCGATCATACGACGCACTACAATATCCCCTACTATTTCCTTACGGTGACGATGAATACCATTTTCAAATACCATGTCAACAAAACTTTGGACAAACGACCATGAATCCAAAAACTGTTACATGCAAAGCATATTACGCATACAGACTGATGGTTCGCGACGACTATTTCAACACTCTCCTTCGGGGTGGACCTCTTCTGCAACAATTCATAGTCGACATGGCAGCAAAAATGGAGTCTGAAAGGTTCCTATATATTCAGGTTCATCAAAAAAAAAGCTTCGGTCGTCTTCATACATACATCTGCACGATGGCATGAGAAATGAAACTGACTCTAACACTGTTGGAAAACTGACAATTCTTCCGTCCACATACATCGGTGGGCCACGTTATATGTACGCCCACACACAAGGTGCAATGACATACGTCTGATATTATGGCCGATCGGATTTGTTTGTTACCTTCACTGGCAATCCATCGTGGGAAGAAATCCTTGGAAGACCTCAACAGTTTGCTCTGTATTTAAGAATTCAGGTGATAAGTCATCTCCCTCTCGGTACAAACCAATAAGTCTCCTGTGTGTTATGAGTAAGTTGCTGGAATCCATATTAAATAGAGAAATAGTCAACCACCTCAGCAGAAATAACCTTCTTAGTGACACACAATATGGTTTCCGCTCTGCAAGATCTACCGCAGATGTGCTGACGGTTATATCCCACAGGATTAGTGAATCTCTTGACAAAGGCTTCCTTTCTAGGGCAATTGCTCTGGACATATCAAAGGCCTTCGACAAAGTATGGCATAAGGGTCTACTTCACAAGATTTCCAGCTACGGTATCACTGAAAATGTTTTCTCAATCATTAAATCATTTCTCTCGTATAGGCTCATAAGAGTAGTGGTTGATGGACAAAAATCGGAGGCCTGCAATATAAATGCTGGAGTCCCTCAGGAGTCAATCCTAGGCCCAACTCTCTTCCTGATCTACATTAATGACCTCCCTAAACACATACTTAAATCATTCATTGACATCTATGCTGATGACACGACCATCTACGGCAACACATCAAAGGCTGTAAATGACAAAGTTCTCTCTGATTCTCTCTCCTCTGATCTCGAGCGCGTGGTTCAGTGGGGGAAGATGTGGCTGGTTACCTTTAATGCATCCAAAACCGAACTCCTATCCTTACATCGTCAACGCTCTGATCCCCATCTGGCATCAATTGTGATGGATGGCTCTCGTCTGGGTGAGGTCCCGTGTTTTGACAAGCTTCTGGGTTTGACCTTTACTCCTGATCTGAAATGGAACACGTACATCAAGTCTGTTGCCAAGGTCGCTGGAAAGATGGTGGGATCCTTCTACCGCTCCAGAAGATATCTCACTACTGATGCAATTCTCTATCTATATAAAAGCCAAGTACGTCCAAGGATGGAATACTGTTGCCATATCTGGGCAGGAGCTGCTAAAAACAGCTTATCCTGCCTTGACAGAGTACAAAATAGACTTCGTGGCTTAGTGGGGGATGCCCTTTTCTCTACCCTGCAACCTCTCTCCCACAGAAGAGACGTTGCGAGCCTATCCTTGTTTTATTGTTATTTCCATGGAAGGTGCTCATCTGAACTCCAATCTCTGGTCCCCCCTCGCCAATCTTTCACGAAAAACACCCGTCTAGCTGCATCCACTGTGAAAAATTTCCCCCACTCTATATCTGTGCCTAAATCAAAACGCGGATTCCATGAACAAAGCTTCTTTCTTAGAACTGCACGCCTGTGGAACTCTGTTCCGTCTGCCTGCTTCCCACCGGACTACAACTTGGATGTCTTCAAGTCCAATGTTAACAAATTCCTAATGAACCGCCCCCTTAAGTAAACACTTCATCAAATCTCCACACTAACGTAATGTGCTTGCAATAACCCTTATCCCTGAGTGGCTTCCGGACCTTGATAAGTGGTGATCACTGTGTAAAAAAAAAAAAAAATACGAGATGAACTGTTTCTAGGCCCAGAACACTACAACCGACCTGATTTCATTGCTCGTGTTTTTCGGCTTAAATTGTGCAAACTCATGGATCTTATAGTCAAGGGTAAAGTCTACGGCTGGATAAGGTGCCACATATTCACCATAGAGTGGCAAAAAAGAGGCTTTCTGCATGCCCATACCTTAATCTGGCTTTGTGAATGGATTCAATCGACAAAATTATCTCAGCCGAGATTCCCAATCCTGGATTGGACCCACGGCTTTACGAAATTGTCGAAGCAACGATGGTTCATGGACCCTGTGGTCCTAGCCAGAAAGCTCAATCATGCTGTAAAAAGAATGCGATATGCGCTTGTGACTACACATGGAGATTTATCACTGCAACACAAACAGGATGTGATGATTACCCGCCTTACAGGCGACGCAATCCAGGTGATGGGGGCCACGATGATAGTCGGTCGGAGCACTGTTGATAATCGATGGATAGTACTGTACTGTCCCCTGCTGACGAAAAGTTTCCAATTGCACACCAATGTGGAGTTCTGTCACTCGGTGAAATTTATTAAATATATCTGCAAATACATCAACAAGGGCAGCGATGCTGCAGCGTTTGCTGTTCAGCGCAACGGTTCTCGTGACGAGCCGTCTGCTCACGTCGTTGGACGTTTCCTGTGTTGCGGAGAAGGTGTATGGCATTTTTACTCATTTTCCTTGCACCAAAAATGCCCCGTAGTTATACAACTCGCTGTTCACCTTGAAAATGGGCAGAGTTTACTTTTCTGTCGGCACTTTTAATGTGGTGGTGGAGCATACACCAGAAACTACGCTTACTGCCTTCTTCAAATTATGTGGCTGATGATGAGTTTGCAAAGACGCTTCTGTATTCACATATCCCTTCCTACTACATCTGGAACGACAAACAGTGGACTCGTAGGAAGTGTGAAGACCCTGACGATGGCTTCCCAGGGGTTAAATATGATTCCTGTCTCGGGCGAGTTTACACAGTTCCACCACGTCAACATGAGTGCTTCCATCTTCGTCTTCTTCTTCACGAAGTCCGTGTCCCTATAAGTTTTGATGACATAAAAACTGTCGATGGTGAAACCTTCCGTAATGCATGCTCCCAGTTGGGACTACTTGAAAACGATTCTCAGTGGGATGCCGCCATGACAGAAGGAAGTCTATTCAAATCTCCCCATGCTCTATGGTCGCTCTTTGCAATTATAATAATATGGTGCGACTTGAGCGATCCAAAATATCCATGGATGAAAGTTCGTAACTTTATGACCGAAGACATTTTCAGAAGAGCCCTACTTGAGTATACGCCGGTGAAGCAAGACTACTCCCAGGTGATTTATAACGAAGGCCTAATTTGCCTCGAAGATCTCCCTTTGGAAATTCGTGGTTCCATTTTACCATCATATGGCCTACCTGCCCCCATCCGCCATGAAGGGAATAGGTTGAGCCTAAATTTACTGCGTGAAATATGCTACTCAGCAACAGAACTTACTGCGTACATTGCTGAGAATGAGCCTAAATTGTTGCCTGAAAAACTGAACGTCTACCATATGATCACAATGTTCAACAGAACCGCGGAGGGATATTTTTCTTGGAAAGCATTCGGTCATTATAATTCTTTTGTCTTGGTTTGGTTGCCAACTCTGCGCATTTAGATTCATTATGAGCAACCCTAAACAATTATGTTGGCTGTGGAATAAAATTTTAGCAGTACGACAGTAAATTATTTTTCTATTTTTGAACGTCCATTGAGCAAACAACTGATCCTGAAGAAATTGTAAAACAGTCTACGCACGTATTTAGTGAAAATGTGATTCAGAAGTTTCTTATATGTCGGTTTAACAAAACATAGGCGCCAACAACCAAGCACAAATAGTATACCCGGCAACATAAGGTAAAGATTTTTTGCCATAGTTGACTAATTGTTAAACTATATAGCTACAAGGACATAAATTCTTAAAACGAATACATAATCGATGTTGATTCTGTGGTTTCTTTCGCATACAGTTAAAGAAATCATGGCTCCCAAAACCTTAAGAAATTAGATTATTGGTGACACATTGCATTCACTACTTGGAAGCTACATTGATCAGTAAGGTGTCAATATAACCAAACTTTACTAAAATAATTTTAGGATTACAAAAAAAAAATTGAATTTACCAAAGATACAGACAATAAGCATAAAAATGGCATTAAATCAACGACCGAACAAGGTCGTGTAATACTGCTAGTATATATATATATATATATATATATATATATATATATATATATATATATATATATATATATATATATATATTAAATAAGCAAGTACGGTGCAAGCAAATTACACGACAAGCAGAATGTTAAGTATCGATATCGATTGTGTTCTGTTAAGCTGCCACTAACACTCGTACATTACACACGCTTTGGGGGGTCCTTAGCTTTCAGCCCTTAACCTTCGCATGCTGACTGATTGGAAGTCATTATCACTAAACATCTATACATTTCTACCTATATGGCATGCATTAGCTTATTCTTATCTAGGTAGATACTTACTAGCTACAGTCTGTACTTAGATTTATGGATATCTACATTACATAGCAATAACTATCTCTTCCTTAGCTTTGCAATATTAAATACAAAAAGTAAACCAATACTTTGTAATGCAAAATACAACTCCCTGATTTTTAAACGAAAGCTGAAGATATCTTCATTAGGAGAGGAAACATACTTAATACATACAACCTCCATATATTCGCATCTACTGGAAATCTGCCCATATATCTATTTACTTTATTACGCCATAGCTTATAATTTACTTCCAATTATACTTGTACTGTATTGTACTTCATATAAATATGACGCCACTTGTATCTACATTGGAGATACATCTTAACCCTCCTGTCATCTGAAATATCCAGAGCTTGAGCAAAACTTTTTTAGTTAATTCTTAATATCAAGCATTCTGTAGCGCATTATCATATTCCTAAACCATAAATATAGCTGCTTCCACTGCATGAACTCTTACTCGCCCCCTCCTCCACTAACAATGAAATAACAATGTCCCTTAATCACTTTGATGAGTATTATTTTACAGTAGATATATAACCTTCACAAACTAACCCAGTAACATAAACTATCCCAGCAGGATCGCAGAAATACCTGGATTAGGACCCAGGCGCGGGGCAAACCCATAGATCTTCCCGGGTCATCCGTCTAAGAGAAGGAAAACTCTAAAACTAAACCTAAGTGGAGGGAGGCCTTTTCAGTCTTGGATGACAACCTTCCTAGAGCTGGTGACTCCAACAAATTACCAGTCTGCAAACCTAAACTGCTTAAGGAGTAGATAGACACTGTCTATCGCCCGGCTTCCATACTCCTTCTTTGCCTATTAGCAAGGCGTAGAGGTCGAATCACAGGACTTTGACAGAAAATCTGATTGATCGATCTTTTCCTGACTAGGGCAATGAACGCCGTTTTCCCCCACTCCCGACACATCCCATCCCTCTAAATTCGGCACCTGGAAGTGCTTGAATGCTGTAATGCCAGTACAACTAGATTGGGTTGACCATCGTCTGATGGGTTGAGCGTACTGGATTGACAGTACCTTGCTGCTGTTCCCGACTGGTAGTACAGGACCCTGACTCTTTGATAACACTTAGAGCGGCTGCTTTATCAACAGTTTAATAATATCAGGATGTTTTTAGTGCCATGTCGCGCATGGAAAGGGACCCTGCACACATCTCCGGTGGGCTTTCCTGATGCCACAATCCTAGTAGATGAAGGTCAATTAATGATCTACTTGTGTTGCATGTCTGCTATTCTGCATAACCACTTGTTCAGCACCCATTATCTAAACTGAAACTCTTAAAAAAATGACAGCACAATAAAAAAAATTACGCTTAAATCAGGACAAAACTCAAACAAAACCAATCTGCCTCCTCCCTTGAAGCTTGCATTTACCAACATCCGTGAGCTTAGAACTAATTTAGATGATGTTGAAGAATTTCTCCTAACAAACACCCCGGATATCTTAGCACTAATTGAGACTAACCTACATTTCTCCTTCCCGTCTAACTCCTTTAACATGCCCGAATATCTCCCACTCTGCCGTAAGGACTCTGACAGACATATGCACGGGCTTGGAGTCTATATTCGTAACACCATCCCTTTGACTAGAAAAACAAAACTAGAATCGGACGATCAAGCCTTTATGTGCTTTAGACTTTACATGCAACATAACATTAGTTACTTTTATTTCTCTACTGCTCTCCCTCGACCCAGGACTGTACCCTAATAAACAAAATATCTGAAGTATAGATACAGCATTTTCGCTCGACACTAGCTCACAAATGCAATTTGTTGACTTCAATGTCCACCACAGCAACTGGGTTGGATTTTATACTTACACAGACGCAGCTGGAACCACAACTGATAGCTTCTCTATCTCATTCCCTATCACAAACGGTTACGCTTCCAATCCGTTTCCCAGACCAGCAAGAACAACACGCTTCACTTCTAGATCTGTTTCTAACCACAGTTCCCGATGATTGTGTAATGAATGCCCACAGCTCACTTGGGAACGCCGATCATGCAGTTATAATGGGTGAAACCGCCCTTAACTCTAGAGCAACTGATGAAAACAACGAGATATTATAAAAAGGCTGTCTGGGAAGCCATCACGGATCTCCTCCATGGCGAAATATCTTTTCACTTCCTGCTGAACTGTGCGCCAAAGAGACAACTGAATGGTTAAAAATTTCAATTGAAGCACATGTTCCCGCGCGGAAATTTTATAGCAAGCCCCACTCTCCCCAATGGTTTACTTCTACTTGTGCAAATGCCATTGCACAAAGGCAACATGCATACCGCAGATTTAACCGACATAAGTTCAGTTCAAACAGAGAGAAATATATAGAAGCCAGAAGTAAGTGTAAAAAAGAAATAGCCACAGCTAAGAGAGAATTTACTGAAACTACCAAAAACGCATCGAAGCACAGAAATTAGGAACCCGTGACTTCTGGAAAATCTACAACAGTGTAGTAAATACTGTGCAATCAACTATTTCCCCACTATCCAACAATCATGAGCTTGTTTGCTCAGCAACCGAGAAGGCTAACATGTTTGCCAGTCAGTTTGCCTTCAACTCCACACTGGACCCTGCTAACCCCCCCCTGACTTTCTTTTGTGGACAGACGCCACACTATACGATCTGAAAATCACCCCTTCTCAGGTGCATGCTATCATAAGAATCTTGACACTTCAAAAGCATGTGGACCTGATCTCATCCCGGCTCTGCTATTAAAAAAGTACTCCGCTAAAGTAGCTCCAGTTCTCTTCAAACATTACAACAAACGCCTTAATGAACCTTGCTTTCCTGCCTGCTGGAAAATTGCTTCTGTGGTAGCAGTTTTCAAGAACCGACCCAGTAAATTACCACCCCATTAGCCTCCTCCCACTTTTGCCAAAATATTTGAGTCCATAATTAACCAGGCTCTAGTCCAGCACCTTACAGAGACTAAACTTCTGACCGACCAACAATATGGATTTAGGCAAGCCCGTTCCACAGTAACATCCTAACTGTAATCTCTGAACATATATACCATTCACTGGACAAAGCAAGGGAGGGTAGAGCGGTAGCTCTAGATATATCTAAGGCCTTTGACAGGGTATGGCATGAAGGTCTTCTCAGGAAAATCAGATCATACGGTATCACTGGAAAAATACTTAACATAATTAAATACTTCCTAGAGAAGAGAAAAATCCAAGTCGTCCTCGACGGTCGTACATCTAAACAATATGATATAAATGCGGGAGTACCTCAGAGGTCTATCTTTAGACCTTTATTATTCCTAACATTCATTAATGACCTTCCGGACAAAATTGTTGTCAGATGGGTATATATGCTGATGACACCATGCTCTATAACAGACACGATAGAAAAAAAATTAACACATATCTAAAGAAATGGCAGAAACACTAGAAGATGACTTCCGATCTGTAGTGGAATGGGGGCAAAAATGGATGGTCACATTCAATAATGCCAAGTCTAAACTTGTTTACTTCAATCATTACAAGAAACCTTCTCTACCACCAATAGCAATGGCCAAAGACTCTTTATCTGAAAGCACATCTTTTAAACCCCTCGGCCTAACGTTCACAGGAAACATGAGTTCGAACAATTACATTGAGAGTATTACCAGGACCGCTGCAAAGAAGGTAGGTTATCTCTACCGTGCTAGAAAGCTACTAACACTCGAAAGTATCCTGTACCTCTATAAGGCCACCATTCGTCCATGTATGGAGTATAATTGTCATATTTTGGCAAGGTCCAAAAGAGAGTCATCAGCCTAATAGGTCCTGAACTGTCATCTACGCTTCAGCCTGTTCCATCGATGAAATGTAGCATCCCTCTGCCTGTTCTACAAGTACTTTAATGGTGAATGCTCTGACGAACTGCAACACTTGTACCCCCTTGACGTAAATATCCCCGACAGACCTGACAAGCAGCTAAATCCCACCCTTTCACAGTAGAGATCCCTAGATGTACGAGAGCCTTTTACTCCAGTAGTTTCTTCCCCAGAACCGCTAGACTTTGGAACTCCCTTCGGGGACTCTGCTTCCCCAACTGTACTGACAGGCAGAAGTTCAAGTGTAATGTGAACCGAAATCTTGCTTCCCAACTCCCTACATAGTACTCCTGTAACTTATGTCCCTAATAGTAGTCCCATAGGTGTATCAGAAACTTCGTGAAAAATATTGAATAATTCGACCACCTGTCTTTCCAAGCTTATAACTACTCGAAAAATGTAATTCAAACCCTAATGTTTGTTTTTCAATTAAAGGAGCAAGGACCAAGGTATCATTTAAAAAAAAAATAAATAAATAAAAATACAAACAACGTGTTTTTTTTTTTAAAAGTTTTAAACTTCGGAGTTTACAGGTAAATTTCCAAAAAAACTTCTTTTTTTTGCTTTTAATTAGAATATATTATTTATTGATCTTTTATCTTCAATTTGTGATATATAAAGCTTTGGCACATAAATTAATTATTTACTTTTTCATAGACATTTCAAAATGGGGAGGGGCGTGAATTAATTCGACCACCTGTCTTTCCAAGCTTATAACTACTCGAAAAATGTAATTCAAACCCTAATTTTTTTTTTTTTCAATTAATGGGGCAAGGACCAAGATTTCATTTAAAAATATATATATATATATATACAAACAACGTATTTAAAAAAAAAAAGGTTTTAAACTTTGGACTTTACAGGTAAATTCCAAAAAAACTCTTCTTCTTTTTTCGTTTTAAATTAGAATAGATTAATTATTGATCTTTTATCTTTAATTTGAGATATATAAAACTTTGGCACATAAATTAATTATTTACTTTTTAATAGAAATTTCAAAATAGGGATGCGTGAATTAAAAAAATGCTTGTCTAAAATATTATATTCGGTTTATTGGAAAGAGCATAAAATTTCACATTGACACTGAAAATATTGTAAAAATAGAATCAATAGAAAATTTTTAATAGATTTTTAAAGTTTAAAAATTGAAAAATACTGAATTCGTAAGATTCAATTAATTTCATTACTGTTTTTTTTTAATAAAAAATAATATTTTTATTACTTTTTATACAACTTTAATAGTTTATTTTGGAACTATAATCCATAAAGAAAATAAACAACCTACTTTTAAAAGAGAAATTACGAGTTTTTTATATTTTATTCGCAGTTTCGTGTTAGGGGTGTCAAAAATTCCTACAAAAATTCTGATACACCTAGCCTACTACATCAAAGTGGCGATGTGCCTTCTTTGGGGCGAAAATGTTATATATATATATATATATATATATATATATATATATATATATATATATATATATATATATATATGGCACCGCCAAAAATGGCCGAAAAATCAAGTTGTTGTTATTTTTTTAAAACGAAATTACATTTATTAAAATCCATGATTTCTGAGTAACTTTTTTTTTCCAGAAAGATAAAACCCTGAATTTTATCATATAGAAAGCTGAATAATGTAAAACTTTTTCTACTATTTTTAATTAAATTTTAAATGTTAAAATTTCCCCAAAAGTTAACAATTGACATTTTTTGTCTTGCACAAAAAGCGTATATAAATATTTAAAAAAAAAAAGGTTTTTGAAAGAATTAAGTTGTTTATTTTTAGTCTAACTAAGATTTAGGGTGATTTTCTATGAGAATATGCAAAAATATTATAATATAAGTACCTGGATTTCAAATAATTCCACTTATTCATATAGGCAACCAATTACTTCGCATCGATTTGATAGTGTTACGTTCCTATTTATGTTTGTAGTTGATAAAAAGCAAACTACGGAAGACCAAACTTGCACAAAAAAACTTATTTTTCACTGAGGGAAATTTCAATGTATTATTAACGCTGAGGCTGGCCAGCACCAGATGGGTGACCATTTTGATGAGTTTGGTTTTTAATGTGTATGTGTGGGGTTAGGCTCCCAAAAATGGAGGGGGGGGGTTAAAGCAGAATAAAAATTAAAATTGACCCAGTCTAGAAAGATTTCTCCTTCATTGAACGAGGAAGAACTGTAGGTTTTTTTTTACTACATAAGCAACCCCGAGGCTGGCCAGTACCAGATGGGTGACCATTTTGATGAGTTTGGTTTTTAATGTGTATGTGTGTGGGGGGTCAGGCTCCCCCAAATGGGGGGAGGAATTTAAAGCAGAATAAAAATAAAACTAAACTACATAAGCAACCCTGAGGCTGCAAGTGTACGGGCCATACTAAAATAATAACTTTATTTAGAAAGCCATTCTTAACATGGGGGGGTGTTCAACTATTCTGCACTTTCACAGAATAATTCAATGAAGAAGGTTTAACCATTTTTTTTACGGTGCGTATTTTTCGCAGTATAAAAAAAGTACTGTTTCTAGTTTAAAATTAATTTTTCACTGTAAAGTTTCGTTTATGGCAGACGGACGAACAAATGTTCACTATAGTTTTGGTAAAATAAAAATAAACATGTGTAATAATAAAAATAATAATAAATTTTTATTTACCATCCATAATTTTGTCTCGCAATGAAAAGAGAAGTGTCTCGTTTCTATGTGAGTGTCAGTGTCACTAACCAAAATTGGGTACAATACAACTGTACTGATTCACGCTTGCACCGGTTTTGGCAGTCACGGAGATACCACAAAATTATTTCAGCATGTATGGTCCACCGTAGTCGAAAGGCGGCAAACGTTACCAAAAAATTGATGATATTTTTAACACAAAGGGCAGAATATTTATCGATTTTTTTTGTATATTCTTCAAAGCATTCCCTGTTTAATAATGGTCATGCATTATTCGGCTCGCTAAAAAAAATTATTAATTTATTTATCAAAGATTTTAAAATGGCTTTTTTCGTATAAATATTAAAAAAAAATTTTTTTTGCGCAACTTAAATTAATTATTTTACTTAACATATTCACTGAATTTCACACTCCAAAAGTCAAAAGCGGAATAATTAAACACAATCAAGGTTCTGATATTCACGTTATGTAATAGATGGCTGGAACCATCCGATACATAACTGAAAAGAAAAAAACTTCTTTAATGAAAAATTTAAAAGAGTGGGCATCGAATAATTGATTGTCCACCAGTTGAAAAGAGAAAGTGCTTACATCGTAAACAGAGAAATCGGACGACGATTTTTTTGTTTACAAAACAAAGAAACGTGACATTCCTCGTAAGCTCTGGAAGTACAGATATTGGCATGAGTGGTAAATTCACGTGTCGGTCAGCTGAAGATAAATCGGACGATCGTCCGAGGTCAGGAACCAGCAAAGAAATTGTCAAAACGTGACTAAAGAACGCATGTTCTATTATCAATCAGCTGATTGACAGATCGCATGGATAGGAAAAAAACCAAGCGACAAAAATGCCAATAAAAAGGGTGATGTTTGGAATCTAACGAGAAGAAGCAGAGAGCTAGCAGAGAGAGGAGAAACAAGGGATAGCATGTGTTGCTGAAGACCGGATCATTGGAACGTCATTTCCCTCCTCAGTACACTGTGAGAACACTGTTACCATCGCGGTGAACTTCAAAACCACCAAAAGAAAAAAAGACGAACTGTTTAAATTGTAAATCTGTATAATATTGTAAAAATATAATTTTATACAAAAACAAACGCAATTGTGACTTACGTCTTTTAATGCATATTTTTAAGTTACGGCTGATCGTTCTAAGTTGTCAACCGATTTGTTTTCAGGTTCAACGTTGTTATGACATTTTTGACAATTGATGAGAGACAAGATAAGGAAAAAGTGCCAGTCTAAGGTGAGATAACTCACTAGTCTTAACTCGTTATCATGACAACCGCTTAGTAAACAGGTGAAACCACGGACGGTCGACATAATTAAAACTGCTATGTGCCACAGCCAGGGGGTCCTACGCACTACTACGATTCCCAACCTGGGGGCCACACCACAATACAACATTCAGACGTCAAAATAAGATATGTAAACAATTTTTTTTATCTATAATTCTGTTCCTTACAACAACGGAATATGTTTTGTTCAGTTTCAGATGATTAGTTTAAGCATATTTGGTACCCTCCCCAAAACAATGGGGGGGGGGGGGGGTTGTAAGCAAAATATATATATATATATATATATATATATATATATATATATATATATATATAAATATCGTTTATGAAAAATAAGTACACTGTTATAAATTTCATTCTTCTCTTAATAATCGCTGAAAATTTCGTATTGATTGGATAATTACCCGATTTTTGGTAGATCTTTAAAAAGACGGTCCGTCAAACAGGACTTACCTGCCCCCCCCCCAGTTTTGGTGGTGCCTCTCTCTCTCTCTCTCTCTCTCTCTCTCTCTCTCTCTCTCTATATATATATATATATATATATATATATATATATATATATATATATATATATATATATATATATATATATATTCACATTGCGAGTCAGAACATTTTACAACATTGCACTACTTCTCTATCAAATGAGGAGGTAATACATGGGAAGGTGCAAAACATGAGAAGTAAAGCCAGAATAATGATAAGGCGACACATGTCGGAAATGTGCAACCAAACTAGAAACAGGTACTACATTTACATCGTAAGTCGCTTGATGTTATTTGCATGGAAACAGCAGGTTTACGTTTGGAATTATAAGGTAAGGTTATCGTAAATTTAACAGAATCGAGTTTGATAAAAATAAGTTGCAATTTTCATAATGTGATCATGTGATTATTGTTTAGTTTATTGGTTCAAATTTATTTTTGATTTACTTCGCCGGTTGTGCATTGTGCAATTCCTTCCTCTTATTTGAGTTGGTTATGCGAAATATTCAGTCTCGCAATTTTTTATGAGGATTATTTGGATTATTCCGACGGTTGTTCTCATCTTGGATGTAAACAGTAGTTCAACTAATCCAAATAATTATGAAATGTGGCAAGATTGGAATTTTGGTGGAAAAATAATCTCGAACCCTTTATCGCATAAAAGAAACTAATTTCCCTAATCATCGGTACGTTACTATGTCAATAATATAGGTATTTCAGAAGTTGTTTTTGAAAACAACTTAAAGAAGCCCAACTTTTTACTTATTTATTTTAAAACGTTTCACGATCTTTTTTTTTGCGATATCTTTCTTCTCTCATTTTTTACTACTTTATTTTAAACAACATTTTTTGATTTTAAACAAAACGTTCCACGATATCTTAAGCACCTTTTTTTTAGCACGGTAACAAAAATACATAAGTACCGAAGGTTTTATAATTAATAAATTTAAATTTGAAATAGAGAAATAATAAATTGCAAGATATTACGCGTGTTTGATATTAATTTATATCGGTTATAACTACTCACGTAATTTAATAATAATCACGCGATTCAATTTTTAATTAAAAAAATATTGTTTAAACTTAAACTTTAAAAAGTCTGATAATTTATTATTTCTATTTATGTATTGTTTATCATTAAGGTACTAGTGCAGACTGCAGAGAGCGATCCGGACGTAAATAATAACGTTATATTTAAAAAGCCATTCTTAATATGGGGAGGGGAGAGTGTTTTATACATATTCTATACTTCAATCTTATACTTGAATAAAAAAAAACATATAATAAAACTTTAATTAAACTTGGAAATACGATTTAAAAAATAGCGCGGATCAGTCACTCTCTGCACTAGTACCTTCATTAAAAAAGGTATTCAGTGTGTAAAAAAAAAAAAATACACGGAACATATAAGACATTTAAATATGAATAGAACTTTTCATAATTGTAACCTACGATAACCTTTTTTACTTTAATTAAAAGCAATATAAAAAGAATTTTTTTTTTAAGTTGTTTTCAAAAACAACTTCTGAAATACCAATATTGTTTATATATTATTGACATAGTAACGTACCGATGATTAGGGAAATTAGTTCCTTTTATGTGATAAAGGGTTCGAGATTATTTTTCCACCTAAACTCCAGTCTTGCCTGAAATGTTTCGTCTTTAAAAAAAATAAACCTTCATATTTTTACACGAGGAACGAAATAATGATTACACCGTGTTACGATGACCTAAGTTCTTTGTTCTTAGCAGGTGGTTTGTTTCTCCTTTTAATAATGTCACGTTAAAATCGTGTTTTTTATCTTTAAATTTTTCATCTTATATATTTTCATATATTTTATTTCTTAATGAATTGGACACAAAACCAAAGTTGTATCAATTTACTACAGAAATCCTAACAAACAAAACAAATTTTCTGTATTGAACTCAAAAGAAAAAATGAGTTTTTCTTTCGTATTTGAATTCCTGGAAAAGAAAGGTAAGTTTGTTTTGTTTTAGTTTGTTCTTTTTTTTTTTTTTTTTCAGTTTACAAAAATATAATTAAATCACGTTTAAATAATTTTAAATATTAAAATAAGTTTCTTTTTTATTTCAATCCAATATGAAAAATAAGTTATTTTTTACGCTTTTAAAAAAATCAAATTCCATAACTTTTAAAAGGATCTGAAACAAAAATGAGTCTAATTTTTGCAATCCTTTCCAAAATATCGATTCTTAAAAACATTGGCCCTCTTGCACTTCAGGCAAATGGAAATTAGGAAGATAAAAAAGGAATATCAGTCGTCTGACACCGGTTGAAAGAATGCAATTTGATTGGATAGAGAAATTATGACGTCATTACTATGCGATATTGATAAAATTGAAATTGTTGAAAAAGAATTGGAACAGAATTTAATAACTAAGTATTTAATAATTAATAGTATTTTTTTAGAATTTAAAAAAAAAAATTAAGTTAAGATAGAATTTAAGAATTGAAATTATTGTATAAGAATTTAATAAGTATTTAATAATAGTATAAAAATAATTAATGTAGAAGCATTTTTAAAAGAGTTAAAGTCATTTAAGTAACAATTCCATCACTGACTTATAGTGAACTATTTTACTTTTATTTTAAATTAAAAAAACGTTTTTTCGTTTCTAATTAATTAAAATTACGCGTAAAAAATCGTTCAAGAAATTGTTTATTTATAAAATTACGTCATAATTTCTCTATTCAATCAATGGCATTCTTTCAACCGGTGTCAGACGACTGCTGTTCCTTTTCTATCTTCCTAATTCCCATTTGCCTAAAGTGCAAGAGGTCCAAAAAAATCGTTAACATTAAAAATGATTTAATTTTATTACAATCTTATAAAATATTGATTCTTAAAATAATCGTTAACATTAAAAATGGTTTAATTTTATTACAATCTTATAAAATATTTATTCTTAAAATAATCGTTAACATTAAAAATGGTTTATTTTATTGCAATCTTATAAAATATTTATTCTTAAAATAATCGTTAACATTAAAAATGGTTTGTTTTTATTGTAGTCTTCTAAGATATTGATTCTTAAAATAATCGTTAACATTAAAAATGGTTTAATTTTATTGCAATCTTATAAAATATTGATTCTTAAAATAATCGTTAACATTAAAAATGGTTTGTTTTTATTGTAGTCTTCTAAATATTGATTCTTAAAATAATCGTTAGCATTAAAAATGGTTTAATTTTATTGCAATCTTATAAAATATTGATTCTTAAAATAATCGTTAACATTAAAAATGGTTTGTTTTTATTGTAGTCTTCTAAAATATTGATTCTTAAAATAATCGTTAGCATTAAAAATGGTTTAATTTTATTGCAATCTTAAAAAATATTAATTCTTAAAATAATCGTTAACATCAAAAATGGTTTAATTTTATTGCAATCTTAAAAAATATGAATTCTTAAAATAATCGTTAACATCTAAAATAGTTTATTTTTATTGCAATATTATAAAATATTAATTTAAAAAAAACTTGAATAAAAATATATGAATATCCGATTTAAAAAATCTTCCTACCAATACATTATTCAATCTGACATTAAAATTGTTGTCAAAAATATTTTTATTACAGTAAAATTGTGTTATTTCTGATAAAAACTTAATTCGACGATGATCGATTTGTTGGACAATGGAGCACAAAATTTGATTTTTTTTTACCTAAGAAATTTTTTTTTGCTTTTTGGTTTAATGTTTTATGCAATATTGAAGATTTTACAATAGAGATCATTTTCTTTTATAAAGTTAAGCTAAAATTATATAATCAGCACTTTAGAAAAAAAAATATTAATAATTTTTTTATGCTTTTTGGTTTAATGTGTTATGCAATATTGAAGATTTTACAATAGAGATCATTTTCTTTTATAAAGTTTATCTAAAATTATACAATCAGCAGTTTAGAAAAAAAACATTTATAAATTATTTTATGCTTTTTGGTTTAATGTTTTATGCAATATTGAAGGTTTTAAATAGAGATCATTTTCTTTTATAAAGTTTATCTAAAATTATACAATCAGCAGTTTAGAAAAAAAACATTAATAAATTATTTTATGCTTTTTGGTTTAATGTGTTATGCAATATTGAAGGTTTTACAATAGAGATCATTTTCTTTTATAAAGTTTATCTAAAATTATATAATCAGCAGTTTAGAAAAAAATATTAATAAATCTTTACGATAAAACTCAGCATAGTTTACCCCCTAAAAATGGTTTTATTTTGGCTATTACATTTCAGCAGCCTTTACATTGTCCACAAAAGATATTTAAAAAATAATGCATAATTAATATTTTAAAGTGGGGAATCACTTTTCATATAGATTTAACATAAAATGGGCATCCACTTCATGATCACTTAGCAGTCAATGATTTCTGTAGTCGTTCACAGTTTTCAATTTTTGTGGCAGCGGGAGGAAAGGGAGGGACTGTATTAAATTTTGCTTCTTACTTTTTTATGGAGGATGGGAATTGAAATGAATGGCTCTCGTCTTTGGGAGGCGTCATGTTTTGACAAGCTTCTGGGCAGGACCTTTACTCCTAATCTGAAATGGAACACATACATTAAATCTATTGCCAAGGCCGCTGGAAAAATGGTGGGATCCTTCTATCGATACAATAGATATTTCACTGCTTATGCAATTCTCTATATAAGAGCCAGATACGTCCAAGGATGGAGTACTGTTGCCACATCTGGCCAGGAGCTGCTAGAAAGGACTGATCCTGCCTTGATAGAGTTCAAAATAAACTTCGTAGCCTTGTGGGGGATGTCCTTTTCTCTTCTCTGCAACCTCTTTCTCACAGAAGACGTGTTGCGAGTTTGTCTCTGCTTTATCGTTATTTTCATAGCAAGTGCTCGGCTGAGCTCTGTTCTATGGTCCCCCTCGCCAAACTTTCACAAGAAATATCCATCTAGCAGAAAACACTATTACTAATTTCCCCCACTCTTTATCTGTGCCTAAACCTAAACGTAGATTCCATGAGCAAAGCTTCTTTCTTAGAACTGCACGCCTATGGAATTGTCTTGCATTCTTCTGCTTTCCAGCTGACTACAATATGGTTGTCTTCAAGTCTAACATAAACAATTTTTTGATGAGCCGCTCCATATAAGTTAACAAATTTACCGAGTCTCCATTACTAACGGTTACTATATTGTCCAATTTCTACTGTACACTCTTTAACTCTTATCCTCGAGTGGCCTCTTGGTCATGATAAGTGGTGATGCCTATGTAAAAAAAAAGATCCATGTGATGTTAACTATTCTGTACTTTCACTTGACAATTTCAAAAACGAAAGATACTGTAAAAAATCGTGCATGTAATAAAACATGGCAACAAGTGTCACCATGACATTTATTGGTGGTTTTCTACACATATTTTGTTTTATTTTCAATTTTTAAGCCATTATCGATAATTCTTAGATAACCGTTTTATATCTGATAGTTTTTCTTCTTCTAACGTAATATAAGGCTCAGTACTAATTTTATCATAATAAATAATCGCTTTAAAATAAGTTTAAACACAAAAAATATCCAAGTAGGTAGAAGGGTAATTTATGTTGCCTTTGGTAACGATTATGTGTTACATATTTGTTATTTCTTGTTATGTTACAGAATGCTTCTTTTATTTATTACATTGTTAGGTGAAAGAACAAACTAGTAAGCAAAAACCTCTTTCTCATGAATAGCTTTCTAAATAATAACGTTATTATTAATGAGGTGAACTGTTTTTTTCTTGCAAACAGAAAAAAATACTTTAAAAAATGCAGTTCCATGATCGCCAATTGTAAACTGGAAATTAAAAATTGTCTTTTTTTTTTCTTTTTTTACATGGGTGTCACCACTTATCAAGGCCCAGAGGCCACTCAAGGATAAGGGTTAATAGGTATACATTAGTCATTGTGATTTTAGCATAGTAAACAGTGGGAATTTTGTAACTTGGATTACTTAGGGGGACGATTCAATTAGAACTTGTTCACATTGGACTTTTTTTTTCATAGGTATCAACACATTATCAAGGCCAAGAGGTCACTCAAGGATAAGGGTTAAAGAGTGTACAGTAGAAATTGGACAATATAATAATCATTAGTAATGAAAATTTGTTAAATTTGATAACTTATATGGAACGGCTAATCAAGAACTTATTTATGTTAGACTTGAAGACAACCATATTCTAGTCAGCCGGAAAGCAGGAAAACGGAAGACAATTCCACAGGCGTGCAGTTCTAATAAAAAGCTTTGTTCATGGAATCTATGTTTAGGTTTAGGCACAGATAAAGAGTGGCGGGAATTATTGATAGTGTTTACAGCTAGACGAATGTTTCTTGTGAAAGTTTGGCGAGGGGGGACCATAGATTGAAGCTCAGTCGAACACTTTCCATGAAAATAACGATACATCAGAGACAAACTCGCAACATCTCTTCTGTGAGATAGAGGTTGCAAGGAAGAGAAAAGGACATCTCCTACGAGGCTACGAAGTCTATTTTGAACTCTATCAAGGCAGGACAAGTCCTTTCTAGCAGCTCCTGCCCAGATGTGGCAACAGTATTCCATCCTTGGGCGTACCTGGCTCTTATATAAATAGAGAATTGCATCAGCAGTAAGATATCTACTGGATCGATAGAAAGATCCCACCATTTTTCCAGCGGCCTTGGCAACAGATTTGATGTACGTGTTCCATTTAAGATCAGGAGTAATGGTCAAGCCCAGAAGCTTGTCAAAACTTGAGGCCTCCTGAAAACGAGAGCCATTCATTTCAATTGATGCCAGATGGGGATCAGAATGTTGATGATGTAAAGAAAGAAGCTTGCTTTTAGATGCATTAAAAGTAACCAGCCACTACTTTCCCCATTGTACTACATGCTCAAGATCAGAAGAGAGAGAATTGGAGAGAACTTGGTCGTTTACTGTATTAGATGTGCTACCATAAATGGTAGTGTAGTCAGCATAAATGTCTACAAATGATGTAAGGATGTGATTTGGAAGATCATTAATGTAGATCAGGAAAAGAGTTGGGCCCAGGATTGACCCCTGAGGGACACCGGCATTAATACTGTGGGCTTCTGATTTTTGCCCCTCAACTACTACTCTTATGAACCTATCAGAAAGAAATGATTTAATAATTGAGAAGACATTTCCAGCTATACCATAGCTAGAGATCTTATGAAGTAAACCTTTATGCCATACCCTATCAAAGGCCTTAGATATGTCAAGAGCAATTGCCCTAGAAAGGTTGCCTCCGTCGAGAGATTTGCTAATCCTATGAGATATAACTGTAAGCACATCTGCTGTAGATCTAGCAGAACGGAAACCATATTGAGTGTCACTAAGGTTATTTTTGTTGAGATGGTTGATTACTTCTGTATTTAACACAGATTGCAGCAACTTACTCATGACGCACAGGAGACTTATTGGCCTGTACTGAGAGGGGGATGAGCGATCACCTGAAATTCTTAAATACAGGGCATACTGATGAAATTTTCCAGGGAGATGGGAAACTATTCTCCTTAAGACAACGTTTAAATAGTTTTGTAAGTATGGGCGCTAGTTCAGGTTGAAGTTTTTTTAGTACTATAATTGGAATACCGTCAGGGCCAGTTGCTTTACTGGAATCAAGGTTTTTGATTAGCTTGGCAACATCACGTACAGATATACGTATATCACATAGTGTGTTTTCAGATACAGGAGGAAATATTAGTATCTTAGAAGATACTAAAAAAATAATAAATAAATACTTTAAAATATTGTAGTTAAAAAGAAAGCCTTTATTTTAAACTTTTAACATAATTCCCCGACATTGTTGTTCGTACTTCTGTATATAAACGGTGCTATGAATTCCATGTTTAGGCCAAGTTTGGGCCGTTTGTTAATACGTGCCTTCTTAAATAAAAACTTAGAATATTACTAGATAGTTTTTCTCTTTCCCATTGGTATAGTTTTTCTTTTTTTATTTTCTTAACGTATTTTGTCCTATTAACTGAATGTTTGGAATTAATTTCTTTGTATTTTTATTTAATAGTTTAAATAATTTACTTACGTGTTTATTTTTTATTATTATTAATCTCTCCACTATAATCGTAACTTAACCATGAACGAAAGAAAAAATAATCAAAGATCCTTTGTAATTCCTTCTCTTGCTCCTTATTTTATTGACTGTATGAGCATGCAAAAATTTGAATGTGATGTAAACAAGGATATAGCTACATAACTCACCTTAGTGTGCCCCTCTAACACATAGTATCTTCGTACGTTTCATTGTTCCTTATTTTGGGTGAATCTAAATTGTTTATAATGTAAATTACGAACAAGTATCCCAAAACAACCATACTTACTTTTTTATTTAATAAGAAGTTAAAACAGAAATCAACAGTATGTTTAACCTATAAAAACATATTTGCAGATTTTCCAAAAAAATATTTTAAATCATTGGACAATTTTCGGCCATTTCTGTGATTGAAACTGAATTTATCGGTAATATACAGTATTTAATACGTACATATTGAATTATGTTTGTGCCAATTTATTAGAAGTATTTTATTAATAATTGTTTATTTTAATAAATATTGGTTACATTAAGGTTTATACTTTAATCAAAAAAATTATACATTTAACAAAATATAAAGTATGAGGATCACATTAGATTTGAGATAAATCCATTTCATTTGTTTTACTAAGTTTTAGTTTGCAATTACGTTACCATGTAACCTATTTTTAAAATGTAATTACATACCATCTAACCTTCTTTTAAAACGGAATTACCTTATCATGTAACCTATTTTTTAAACGTAATTACACTACCATGTAACCTATTTTTAAAACGTAATTACATTACCATGTAACCTATTTTTAAAATGTAATTACATTACAATGTAACGTATTTTTAAAATTTAATTACGTTACCATGTAATCTATTTTTAAAATGTAATTACATTACCATGTAACCTATTTTTAAAATGTAATTACATTACCATGTAATCTTCTTTTAAAACGTAATTACCGTACCATGTAAACTATTTTTAAAATGTAATTACATTACCATGTAATCTATTTTTAAAATGTAATCACATTACCATGTAATCTATTTTTAAAATGTAATTACCGTACCATGTAAACTATTTTTAAAATGTAATTACATTACCATGTAATCTATTTTTAAAATGTAATTACATTACCATGTAACCTATTTTTAAAACGTAATTACCTTACCATGTAAACTATTTTTAAAATGTAATTACATTACCATGTAAACTATTTTTCAAATGTACACTACCATGTAACCTATTTTTAAAATGTAATTACATTACAATGTAACCTATTTTTAAAATGTAATCACATTACCATGTAACCTATTTTTAAAATGTAATTCCATACTTTTAATGGAAATAGATACTTTAAATCTAAAAAGTATATTTCTAATAAAATATAACAGAACATGATTACTTTGTGTAGGAATTGAGTTTTTATAGAGACAGATCCATTTTAATTGTTTTAGTTAGCTTTATTTTGCAATAAACTCATCAATAACCTATGCTTTATAATGTCTATAATTTGTTCCTCTATCTCGAAGCATTCACTTTTATATAAAAGAATTATATATACCACATCTTACCCTTTCAGCACAAGGCTAAAAAAGGTAAATATTATGTAAGAAATACGAGTTCTATCAGCTTGAGCGTCTCAAAATTTAACTCTTTTTCTCAGTTAACTTTGAACTAATTAATGTTGCTGCAAATATATTCTAGAAAATATATAAAGTTTTATGCAGTATTAAAAAAAGTTGAAAATTATTGTACAAGCTTTTTGTAGAATTTAGAATATTTTTCATAGAATAGGAAGAACGTGTTGGCAAGTTTTAAAACGATTTAAACTTGATACATGTTTTTAGGTTGAGGTTCATAGATCAACAGTCAATTAGCGTTACCAAATAAAACAAATGGTAACCAAGAGCAGATATGCAGGCAAAATACGAAAGAAAATAACATAGGTTTAATATAATTGTGAAAATTCCAAAAGCAAATTATTACTCTCGAAAAAGATATACATTGTCCATTTGTCTTAAACTTGATAATAAAAGCCTGTAATTAATAACCTACATACAATCTTGTTAGCAGTAGATCAGAATCATCTCAATACATTGCTCATGTACCTACTTTATAAACATTAGTTCTAACAACCGTCATGTTTTTAATCGTCTGAACTCTAATCTTTCATCCCAAACAGAGTCATTAAAAAATCTTGGATCATGTTATATACTCTTTTTAGTGGTTATTTATCTTTTCCATCTTTGAGATCACAAATAACATATACCAGTTTATTTCGGTTCTGTGTTTTTTTCTTACCTATTACTATTACATTGCTCTTTTCTGCACTTAAGTAAATAGGTATTGGTTGCCTTTGTTTTAATCATCTTTACTTTTTAATATGTATATCAAGTGTCTTCATATATTGTCTTTAGCGACTTCCAAGATATATCAGACCCGTGAATTAATCAATTCGATTCACGTGAATTATAACAGCGCAATGATTAAATAAAGTAATGGTTACAATCCACAAAGAAATATAGTAAGCAACTAGACTTCCCATGACACATTGGGTCAGTATGTTATATTAGTTATGGAATTCATGTATGAGCGTACACTTGTGACGTAAAGAAAATAGAGTTTTTTTTTTACATAACAGAAACATTTCTATGAAAGTATATTAAAATGAAAAATCACGGACAGATCACTCTAACACAAAAAAACAAATCCTTCCTATTCCTGTAAAGTTACCTATTTTTCCGAATAGTCGTTCAAAAATAGAAAATTAAACATGATTTTCCTATGAATCGAACACCGACGAAAGTCATTTAGCAGAAAAAAGTGCACATGAAACTACCGATGAGAAATATAAGAATAAAAAACCCATATTGGAATCCTTCGACCAAGTTATAGAAACTTAAAATCTAAAAAAGAATAATTAATAAAACCTGAAGCAAAAAAATGAAACCTAAATAAATAAAATAAAATAAAACTAATATTTAAACAGATTAGTAACTGTGTCAACAAATTCACCGTTCTCACACAAATATTTTGTATCTAGAAATGTAAACAAAAAATAAAAAGGAAGGAAGGAAAAGGGACGGATAGAGTAGTAGTAGTAGTAGTAGTAGTAGTAGTAGTTTTGGATTTACTACAATTGTTCTTATGTTTGTCAACAGGTTAAAGTTGTTTAGTTGTAAGAAAATAGCGACAGTATAGTTGTAATAAAGAATAGTTGCAAAACACCCCCCACTCTTCTCATGTTAAATAATAATTTTGAAATAATAACGTTAATATTTCAGTGTGCCGGTCAAAATCTGCAAAAGAGGCGATTTGTGTTTATTTGTTTATGTTGTTATGGGTTAATGTTTATGCGTGCATGTGCAACTGGATGTCGTAAACCGGAAAATGGGTTACATCACTCATTACAAGGTCATTAAAGTTTTATAATTATGTAGATTCTAGTCTTTAAATAATAGAAATAATTAAGGATAAAACATTGAAACTCTTAATAACTTAAACCACTTTGTTGACAAATAATGTAATGTTAAGCTGAATTGGAGGCAAACATTTCTCATAAGATTTCTTTAAAGATAAAAATAAATCTAGAGGTTGTGAGTTCAATCACCTAATATTATTAACACAACAAAAAAGATATATGAATGCAAACATTAGAAACATTTCTCATGTGACTTTTTAAAATAAAAATAAATCTAGGCGTTGAAAGTTCAATCTAATAACATTAATAACAAAACAAAGATATATGAATGCAAATACTAAACCATTTCTAATATGACTTCTTTAAAAATAAAAATAAATCTAGAGGTCGTGAGTTTAATTTAATAATATTAATAACAAATAAAAAAGATATCTCATTGTAAATACTAAAAATATTGAATTTCATTAATTTTTTACAGATGTTCCGGATTGACGGCTTTTATTGAATTATATACCAGAATCGGAAACATTCAAGATATGAAAGACAAGTTGAGTAAAGAATTTGGTGCCAACATTCATTACAAATACGTCTCCTCTGCTGACAAACTAGTTGATCTTCTTTTTTATGGTATCACTTTAGAAAAATTTAAAGAGAAATTGGACGACTGAACTATGCATATATAGAGGTTGATTATTTCCTCGATAGAATTGCCTACATGACGGGTTGAGACACCTGAAAAATGGCCAACAAGTACCTTTAGTATCATTATCAGTTGATTTTTTTTCTTTTTAGATAATTTTTATTTTATCAACTTGCACGAAAAGAGCTGTGTAAAAGATGCTTAAAACCATTTGAACTATGAAAATACCATCAGTAGTTCAAAAGTTATGAGAATTTTAAATGCCAAAATTTAGACTTTTCCATGGACATTTTTCTTTAGAAAAAATGGGCTAAATTACGGACCTCAACATTTCAAGAAATTTGGTAATTTCGCCACCATTTATTTATTTTTCAAGCTATTCTCATGAGACTTGGCACTCTTATGTAAAATTGTGTGCTCTTTCTGGTTATGCAGTCAAATCTGATGTATCTCTTTACCATAAGCCAGTAATTATAAATTCAGATGTACAAATTTCATATTGAATTACACGTTAACCTATCAGCTGTTTTTACTTTATTTTGAAGACTACAGCGACATCTATTGGAGGACTACGGTGACATCTATTGGAAGACTACGGTGACATCTATTGGAAGAGTGATTATACTGGAATTTTTATTTTACAAATTTTGTAAAATAGTGAATATTCTCCCACTGAAAAATCACAGTTAGTGAGGCATAAAAGAAATGCTACTTGTAAACAAACTGATAAGAAATTATGTGAAACAGCTATAAGAAATGCTGCATACTTGTAAAGTGTGTGGGTGTAACTGTTTTTGCCTTACACGAATTAGTAAAATATAAATGTATACTTGAGAAAAGCTATTCTTTTTAAAGTGTGTAAAAATTCTTGTTCTCAAACATCAGATTTGGTTAAATATATAAGATTCATGATAAACAAAAACTACATTCTCGTTTAGTGTGTTGATATGCTTGTTCAAAAAATCAATTTAAGTCAGACAGTTCATGGGAATCACATAGAAATGAGAACTAACACTGGGAAAAAGCCACATTCTTGTGAAGTGTGTGGATATTCTTTTTCTCGAAAATCATTAGTACTGAGGCATATGAAAACTCACACTGGGGAAAAGTCACATTTTTGTGAAGTGTGTGGATATTCGTGTGCTCAAAAATCAGACTTAGTGATACATATGAGAACTCATACTGGAGAGAAGCCATATTCTTGCCGAGTTTGTGGATATTCATGTTCTAAAAACTCAACATTAGTGACACATATGAGGACACACACTGGGGAAAAGCCCCATACTTGTGAAGTCTGTGGATATTCTTGTACTCAAAGATCATCATTAGTGAAACATATTAGAACACACACTGGAGAAAAGCCACATTCTTGTGAAGTATGTGGATATTCTTGTTCTCAAAGATCAATGTTAGTGACACATATGAGAACACACACTGGGGAAAAGCCACATTCTTGTGAAGTGTGTGGATATTCTTGTTCCGAAAAATCAGTTTTACTCACACATACAAAAACTCACACTGGGGAAAAGTCACATTCTTGTGAAGTCTGTGGATATTCTTTTTCTAAAAAATCAACATTAGTGTCACATATGAGAACGCACACTGGGGAAAAGCCACATTCTTGTGAAGTATGTGGATATTCGTTTTCTAAAAAATTCAATTTAGTAATACATATGAAAAATCACACTGGGGAGAAGCCACATTCTTGCGAAGTGTGTGGATATTCTTTTTCTCAAAGATCAAAGTTAGTGAGACACATGGAAACTCACACTGGGGAAAGGCCACATTCTTGTGAAGTGTGTGGATATTCATGTTCTCGAAAATCAGACTTACTGATACATATAAGAACTCACACTGGAGAAAAGCCACATTCTTGTGAAGTGTGTGGATATTCATGTTCTAAAAAATCAATGTTAGTGAGACATATGAGAACACACACTGGGGAAAAACCACATACTTGTGAAGTCTGTGGATATTCTTGTTCTCAAAGATCATCGTTAGTGAGACATATTAGAACACACACAAGGGAAAAGCCACGTTCTTGTTAAGTGTGGAGATATTGTTGTTCTAAAAAAGTAATTAAATAATATATACGTACATTAACACTGGGGAAAGACCTCACACTGGCCCTAATAGGCCTGAACGGGAAAAGGTAACAAAAAATCAGGACCTAAAAGATAATCTAAAAAAGACATGACCTCTGAAAGAAATAAACATTATACCAGTTGTGGCGGGAGCAACTGGCATAATAAAAAGAATCTTCAGAAATACTTAGAAGCAATCCCCGGAAAACCAAGCTGTAAGGAAATATCGATAGCAGTCATAAAGGGAACAATGTCTATTCTTAAAAAAAGCCCTCGGATATAAATTTAAACTATAATAGAAACAAGTGTTAGCTCCAGAAAGGAGCCCCTTGATCTCTTGAAACTAACAAAAGTAAAATTAAAAAAGGGGAAACTATTGACTGAGTAGTTACCTACATACACCAAACATCAGCCGCATGAATATCGATCGTATCTATCGACTATTAGTAAAAGAAAAAAAGAGAAAATTTGGTTTACTTTTAGAGAAAAGTATCCTCATGCCGTCGTAAAAAGGTGGCCGCGTTGTAGGCACGTCGGATGGGGGACCCACGCTTTTTTGCTCTTCTTCTTTTCGGTCGGACGGGCGCCATATCGGCCAGCCGTCGACACACGGAGGGTACCGATCGAGATTCCTCTCCTCCAAACCCACACTCTCAAAAAAACAAAAAAAAACGCCGCCCTAGGCTCGGACGAGACGACCCGCTGAACTTAAGCATATCGCTAAGCGGAGGAAAAAAAACCAACCGGGATTCCCTTAGTAACGGCGAGTGAACCGGGAGAAGCCCAACGCCGAATCCCGTCGCAAGTAAAAAGCTTTGGGACGTGTGGCGCATGGGTCGAAGGCAGCCGTTCGTTTTCGTCTCGCATAGTTCGGAGTTCCCTCGATCGGGGCCGCCCGCGGCGGGTGCCACGCCCATTCGGAGATAGTGTCTAGTAGGCATTCAAGTTCTCTCCAAGAGAAAAGCTACATTCTTCTGAAGTGTGTGGATATTCATTATTTAAAATCAACATTAATGACGCGTATGAGAACACACACTAGGGAAAAACCACAGTCTTGTGAAGTCTGTGCATATTCTTGTTCTTAAAAATCAAATTTAAAGATACATATGAAAAATCACACTGAGGAAAGCCGCATTCTTATGAAGTGATATGATATAAATGTTGTCAATTATCAAAGTTTGTGAAAGTCACAGTGAGGAGACATCAAACAGAAAAGTGACCGTGTTCTATGACAAAGACATACAGACGGGCAGATACATTAGAGAACGGCCAGCAAGCCAGATATTGTAATATGGAACAAGCCCAAAAGAACTGCGCTCATTATCGATGTCACAGTCCTAAATGATTTTGGCCTTAATAGAGCTGAACGGGAAAAGATAACAAAATAGCAGGACCTAAAAAATGATCTAAAAACGACATGGTCTCTGAAAATGATAAACATTATACCCGTTGTGATAGGAACAACTGGCTTAATAAATAAGAATCGTCAGAAATACTTAGAAGCAATCCATGGAAGACCAATCTGTAACGAAATAAAAATAGCAGCCATAAAGGGTACAGCATCTATTCTTTAAAGGGCCCTCTGATATAAATTTAAATCATAATAGAATCATGTGTTAGCTTCAGGAGGGAGCCTCTTGATCTCTTTAAACTGACTGAAAAATCAAAATAGGGAAAAGCCATATTCTTGTGAAGTGTGTGGATATTCATGTTCTCGAAAATCAATCATATTGACACTTAAAAGAGCTCACACTGGAGAAAAGTGAGAATTGATGGAGTAAGTACCTTGTTTAGATAAAGTCCACAAATAATTTTTTTTTAATATGGTTTTAAACAACAATACTTAATTAATTGCCATGTCGAAAATAGTACTATATCCAAAATTTATGAAAATTCATCGAGTATAAAATTATTTATAGTTAAAATAATTTTTACGGAAAATGTGAACACCTTGAAGATTGCAAATACAGGCGACCTTCTTATTTCCTTTTTCGTCACTTTAATGGCTTCCGACATTTGTAACCTTTAGCGATAGACATTTGTTTTTTACTGAAAAAAATTAAACCTCCAATGTAGCAGCAAATCCTGGGACCATTAACTGGAAAGAACAGTTGGAATGACTTATATATCATATATTACGACCATATAATCCATAGAGCCACCTACCTTAAAAATGCTGCTGGGGAAAAACCATATCCCTGAGAAATGCTTTTTCTTATGAATCAAATTTAGTGATACAGATGAGATCTCACACTAGGGAAAGCCATATGATTGCAGTTTATCTAGTTATTCTTGTTCTCAGAAATCAGACTTAGTGAATCATGAAAACCAACACTCGCACATAAGTGCAATGCAGAAAAGTCAATTGCTGATACAATGTGTGGATATTCTTGTATTTTTACTTAATGAAAGAAAACACAAGTTTTCGAATATTCTTGAAAAATATGTGTATAGTGTTATTGTAACAATTCGCATTTATTCAGAAGAGACATTTAAGCTTGCTATTATCACATAGAACACAATAAAAATGAATATTGTCATGATCAAGTGAAAGAATAGAATATAATACAAGATGAGAAAGTACAAAATTGTTTAAAAACGACAAAATCTCTAAAAGATATAAACATTACAACAATTGTTTTAAGAGCAAATAGACTAATAAAATCCATAGAAATGCATAAACAAAATCTCTGGAAGATCAAACTGCTGCAAAAACAGATACACGTCTTAAAATTGATAATATTTAAACTTTAAGAAAATCACTTTAATCTAAATATAGAATATTTGCTCAAAAATGAACCAACTACACAAACATCGAGATAGACATAACAAGAATGAAAACTTCATAAGACACATGTAAAGTTCTTGAAGGAGCTAAGGCAAGAGTATATAGACAGCAATGCTTCACTCAAATGCATCAAAAGACGGAGAATTGCATTTGAACTCATTGTAGCCAGTCAATCTCAAGACTTATTCAGAAATGGATTTTTAAATGGCTGGCCTATCAGCAAATAGCCAGTGCAGGTTTTGCTCCTCAGCTTGGATGCCAATCATATTGGACAATGGTCCTTACGTTGCCTGACACAACAAAGTTTGTAAATACCTCTATTGGAAGATTTGTGGAGAGATGCAAATTGATAGATCGTCAAACATGTGTTCTATTAGAAAGGCATACATAAAGGGCAAAGCTTATCATTGGTATCACCATTCTAAATGACAATGCCCTTGATAGATCTGTACTGGGGAAAAATTTCTATGGCCTTAAAACTTGGTCTCTGAAGCAAATAATATAATAAATACTTGAAACTAATCCATGAACAAATAAGCTGTAACGAAAGGGAACAACACCTATCCTTAAAAAAAAAGCCGTTGGTTATAATTGAAATAATCGTAAATGAAGTCAGATGTTAGCTTGAGGGGGGGGGGGAGACATTTGATCTTTTATAAATTACTAAAATATTTTTTTATTAAAAAAACTAACAAATATATCATGTACACAACTTAAAACAATTGCAATTTAATAAACTTTTAAAATTGTAAAAATGACTGGGGAGGAATATAAAAAATAATTGGGTATTATTTGAAATCCACTAGGTTGCTCCATCCCAGATAGACGAAAAATAAGGAAAATAAAAAGAGAATAATTCATAGACCAAGTAGATATTGAATATATCTCAATACAAGGAAAACAATTCTACAAGCCAGGAATAACGTCTGAAATGTTGATTATATCCTTGGATTTATTTCCTGTATGAAAAAATCTATTTTTGTGTAAAACTAGCATTATTCCATTGCTACTGTAGCTACAAAACCCCCTTCCCATTAAAGTGAGAGACTACTTCTGAAAAAATGAAGACGAAAATGCATTCTTGGCCTTTGGGACCAGATCAAAGTGTAGTATCTGTTCCGGCAGATGCTGCAGGCTATGACTAGCTATGACTAGCAAAGACCAGATGTGGGGGCAACCCCACATGCCTGACCATTAACCAGCTCCCAGTTCCCACCTCTCGGGAGCTGGTCCCCTTTTTCCCTTCCCCCTCCCTTCACTCCTCACATTAAAAATCGGCCTTGTGCCTAATTTGCTCGGTGGGGGAGCAAATAAATACCATCTGTTCTTCAGATGCTGCAAGCTATGACTAGCAAAGACCATATGTGGGGGTAACCTCACATATCTGACCTTGGTAACTGAGGGGGCAACCCTTCATACCAACAGTTACTAATCCAGCTCCCATTTCCCACCTCTCGGGAGCTGGTCCCCCCCTTTCCCTCCCCCCTCCCCCTATCTCCACATTAAAAAACGGCCTTGTGCCTAATTTGCTCAGTGGGGAAGCAAATAAATATCATCTGTTCTTCAGATGCTGCACTTCTATTTCTTGTTCTCTTTCGGTGGAGGAGAAATCCTTCACGACTGAGACAATTTTTATTTTTGTACCTTTTCTCCACGTTAAAAAACGACCCTGGTGTCTAACTCTGTCCCGTGGGGAGGCATAGTAAATAGGTACAATATAAAAGTCCTTCACTGAACTGGTTGCATACGAGGTTTGTGAAATATTATTTTATGGAATATAGCTTAAAAAAAACAAACATGAAAAAGTGTTTGGATGAATTGTTTTCATAAAAACAAATAATTGTTGCTTAACAAGATCATCACTGTAGGTTGCAGAAAGCAGCAGAGGATTCTAATATTGTTTTGTATTGGTTACCAATGAGAATTGACACTGAGCAAAAATAATCAAGAGTCTTAGTGGATTCTATATATAAGTTTTAAAGTAGGTCGGAAATGCCATAAGTTAGAATTACGCCTGGAATGTAAAAGTTGGATCGATTTTAGTATTGGTAAATTCCAACAAAGACTACCAATCTTCTGGCTTAAAAACCCCCTGATATATCTCCATAACTAAAGTTTACAATATGAGCCAATAAATCTGTTACTTATAATTGAATATATTGAATAAACGATTGAGCCGAGACTGCCAAAACAAAAGAGTTATCCACCCTCCTTTACGTCTTAGTACTTACTATTTTGTTTAATTAAAAATATTCTGACTACTTGTTCTTGAAATTTCATATTTTTACGTGACATTCCAAACTTTCATGCTCGAGTGCAATCAGATTCTTATGAATATCCAAGCAATGTAATAGATTGAAATAGTAGTTTTTTTCTCATTTAGTCATATTGTATATTTTAATTGTAGAACTGCACTCCTGTGGAACTCTCTTCCCTTTACCTGCTTTCTGGCTGACTACAATATGGCCGTCTTCAAGTTCAATGTAAACAAGTTCTTGATGATCCGTTCCTTTTAAGTAATCCAATTTATCAAATTTACACTTCTAACGATTATCTCTATATAAATAAAATGAATTAATTTTTTCCCGTCTGATTTTGACCTTAATAGGATTAAAAATCAAGATATTTCATGCAAATATAATATGCACAAACGGCAGAACAATAGCTGAGGTGTGTTATAGGCTTATTATTTCTCAAATTCCTCGATAATCTTAGATTTCTATACTTTTTCTGCTGAGAAGTCACGGCGAAAATTGGTTAAGATCAATGGAAGTGGTAAAATATTTTCTCTCTTATAAATTCCTCCTCCCCCTGCCACCACTTAACACCGTTTGGGGATCGTTCACAAGGAACAGTTGAGAAGAGAACACCGGTTTAGCTTCGTAGTTCTTTCATGTGAAGTTATTTAAAATCACTAAACTAAGCTGCAGTGCTCTGTGGCGTAGTGGTTAGCGTGCTGGACAATTCACATTATATTTTCACGTTCGTGCCGACCTACCGTAGTCGTTTTTTTTTTTTTTTTTTTTCCTAAACAACTGGAATGGACTTTTCTTGGTGGCCGAACTGTTAACGTTGCAGATGTTTTTTTTTTTTTTTTTCACACTTTATTTTCCTACTTTTACTCATGACTCCGGGTTTGATCCTTCCTACTTACCTACCATAACATTTTTTAAAACTCCCCCCCGTCCCGGAAACAAACACTCGGGCAACGCCGGGTACCCCCGCTAGTCATATAATATTGTCCTTTTGACGATTGTACATTCTTTAACCTTTATACCTGAGTAGTCTCTGGGTTTTAATAAGTGGTGACACCTTTGTAAAAAAAAACATAACCTAAATAACGTCATTTATTTGCTATTCCCGGATTACCTCAAATTTTAGACCAAATCAGATGCCGAACATTTAAACTAACGTGAAATTGAATACACAGCTAGCATTTAGAATCCGCCGGAATGAGCAGAAAAATAAGATTTCAGTAATCTAAGCATTGCATTTTATTTTTACCTCACTTCCATTTTTTTTTTTCGACGGAGCTAGCTGATTTGCCCTCCTCAGTGATACATGTTCAAACAGATATTTTTACTGGAGAAATTAATCGCATTCTTAGATAAATTATTATTATTATTAGTAGTAGTAGTAGTAGTAGTAGTAGTAGTAGTAGGATTTGTGTTATTATAAGAAGGTTGGCGTAAGAATGACACTTTTTTAAATAAAAGTATGTTTATTTACTTTTACGTATGTGCACATAAACAATAAAGAAAAAAATCACAAGAAATAAATATACATTTATTAAATAAAAGTAAGAATTATTCGCATTGTTCCACCTATTTTCATATATAATGAATAATAATAAAAAATAATATATATTATAAGGCATAATCTCTGTACGTAGATGTTTCATCAGGGACACCAAATCATCTATCATCATCTAGAAAGCAGGAAGTAATGCAACAATGAAATGTCGCGAGGAATATGTCAGAATAGCAACACGTATAATGTCATTTACTAATATGCAATAAAATGACAAACTCTATTTTATATGAAGATAATCTGTTTTTGGATTAAAAGGCCCAAACTTATCTCATAGAGAATCAAGTGCTACAGAGGGATTCTTAATATCTTTTAATGACTTGAAAACGAAGCACACCTGCAAGAAAGCAATATAATTGTTTCGTAATTAAAATATATTAGCAATGTGAACAGAATAGTTGTTTTTTTGTGTTCGAGTGTTATCCCCCAAAAAGAGACCCTTAATATAATAGAACTATAATCATAGGAATATGTAACACAATATGAAATGCCTTGAAACCACATGTTCCATTTGAAACCACATGTTTCGCAAAGTAACGTGAAATTTTGTTTCATTTTTGCAAATTTTTCTTCATTATTATTCAGGAACCCTTAATCAACCACAGTAAAAGAGAACATCAGATAAATACAGTCAACAAAATGAGAACACTTTATTTAATATTGACATTAGTAGTTTAACAAATACAAGTGTTAATTCAGATGAATAATAGCAGTTTTTAGCATTTGTATTTTTATATTAAAATAAATTGCTTAATTTTATTAGGTACATAAGGTCGTAAGATTTAAACATTGCAAACAATTAAAACATACCTGTTTATTTGTATAAATTTAAGATTTTACTTATCTTCAACTATGGAAATATTTGCAGAATTATTGATAGGAAGTTGATAATGGTCACGAGGGACATATTAGCTTTGCTCTTATTATACAGTGATAATAATAAATCCTTGGAATATATTAGAATCGTTTTACTATTTTGTAAATATAATCACATTTAATTCTTTGCATTGATTGGAATTTTAATCTATTAAATTGACTATATTTTATTAAAACATAAATATCAACCAGAGTTTAAAGTTCAAATGCTCATCAAAAATTAAACCAAAATATTTTTTAGCATCGAACACAGGTTTAAAAGTTTAAAATTCCGCTTTGTATTGTGATATAATCAAACATGTTATTGAATACAATAAAGATATTGACGAAAAGTTTTGAAAAAGTGATTGTTGGAATGTGTATGCCTTAACTATCTGAATTATGTTAATGATTTTGCGTACACTATTAACTACCGATCATAGTTTGCAGTGATATATAACCTGAATGATGCGGTCGCCTTCCGTGTTATAATTGTTGAATAGGTAAGTATAGTTTCCTCACTTTCCCTTTGTGTGTATTCAAATCCTGTGTATTTCCTCTATACTTCATTTCAAAGTTTTGGCTGTAAGGTTCCTCCATATTCTTGACTTTTCTATACTAATTTGTATGTGGCATATCGTTCGTATTTCCTTGTGATTTTCCTTCCTCGAAGACTTAGAGAGAGAGAGAGAGAGAGAGAGAAAAGAGAAACCGAATAATGATTTTGGTTTTCAACGATATATATATATATATATAACTACTTCATTTACTCACATAAAATTCATATACGAAAGTATAGATTTATGCGTAAACTTTAAGTATTTACTTCAAAAGTGCTCAATACGTAGGTAGAGCTAGAGCTGGTATAGGATTCGTCAGGCTTAGGCGCATAAGCCTGACGAATCCTATAGTGGATGAAACGCCGAATATTCAGTGTAGCTTAATCGCCATATATATTTTATAAATTACTATATATATATATATAGATAGATAGATAGATAGATATATATATAATAGCAAAAATACCCGTTGTGGACTGGGTTCAAAAACAGCCTAAAGAAAATGGACTCTTTTCTATACTAATTTGTATGTGGCATATCGTTCGTATTTCCTTGTGGTTTTCCTTCCTCGAAGACTTAGAGAGAGAGAGAGAGAGAGAGAATATATATATATATATATATATATATATATATATATATATATATATATTGAACCAGATCAACTATATTTATAAAATTAACTTAAAAATTACTTCATTCCAAAATTGCTCATTACAGTACACAATTACTTTATGAATATATTTTATATAACATTTAAAAATTATCTAATAATGTTTTATATAAGCATTTAAAAATGATTCCATGTTTTGGTGCTGCACCAAAGCATTGAATTGAGAATTGAACATTAAAGCATTAATAGATTTGTGTAAAGTCGTTTACTAGATATTTTAAGTTATAGTCTATTAGAGTTGTGGTACCTACTCACTATTAATCCCCTTACTGTACATCGAACAAATACCATAATAATTAATTCTCTGCGTCTTTTCATAACAAAGGTGCATACAAAATCTCAGCCAGATCGGTCCTGTTGTTTTCGAGAAAAAGTGAAATATATATTCTCGACTTTTCTATACTAATTTGTATGTGGCATATCGTTCGCATTTCCTTGTGGTTTTCCTTCCTCGAAGATGCAGAGACTGAGAGAGAGGGAGAGAGAGAGAGAGAAACAAAGAGAAACCGAATAATGATTTTGGTTTTCAATGATATATATATATATAGATAGATAGATAGATAGATAGATAGATAGATAGATAGATATAGTAGCAAAAATACCCGTCGTTGATTGGGTTCAAAAACAGCCTACAGAAAATGGACTCTGATTTATGAAAGTATGATAGGTTATGAAAAGGAAGGGTTTTAAAGACATAGCTTCGAATTTGGTGGTATCAAAACCATAACAAAGTCTGATAAAAGTAGAAATAAAATAGATAAACCCCATAATTTGTTATACCATACCTGTTCAAACTGAAACACTTATCACAATATTCTGTGGATCTATATTAAAAACCTTGTTAAACTTTGTGACATATTTCCATTCTATGGAGGTTAGGCGCGAACGAACACCTCATAATTTTATTATACCATATTTCTTCAAACTGAAATATAATTATCAAAGTATACTTACGCAAATAATTATGAAAAGTCTTTATTAAAGTGTGTGCCTATTTCCATTCTTTGGAGGCCAGACGCGAACGCAGACCCCACAATTTAATCATACCATCCCTATTTAAGTTAAAACATACTTATCAAAGTATTATTATGTACATCTATATCAAAAACACTTGTAAACCTGTTTTTTTAATTTTTTATTTCCGTATTTTTTGGAGCAAGCGTGTACACACATCCCACAATTTTAATGAATCATCATTATGCGAGATTAAACATACTCATTCCTTTGTTTCGATACATCTTCTATCATTATATGCGATCAGTTTTCTATAATAGTCAACCATATAGGAGCCTATTCGTGACCAGACACACACACAAACGTCCAGCTTTATATATATATATATTACGCATCCCGATATAATAATTTACAGGTAGAATTATTTGAATTTTAGTCGGGAAGAAAAGAAAATGAGGTTTAATCCCCCCCCCCTTTTTAGTTTTCCGATTTTTCTGTTTTTAATTGTACATTATGTACATTTTTAGTCGAAACAATTAACCAAATGAAATTACCAGGCCATGGAGAGAGAAAGTGTGTAATGTGTAAACGTACTGTCTGTTGGTTCGGGCCCTACACATAGTTGCAGGAGACGTGAAGTGCGAGCATGCCCCGAAGCGAGCGGTAGGTCCTTCGACCACTCAGGGTGAGAGACAGGTTGAAAAGAAAGAAAAAGCTTACGTCTCTTGCTTTTGTAGTTGTTTCCGGTGTCCTTCACGCATGTGTGGATTTCCTTTAAAGGGAAGTGACATTGCCCATGTATGCGTACATGTGCACATACGTGTGTACATATGTGTACATTAGCGTGTGTGTGTGTATGTACATGAATGTGAGCGTATGTACGTGCGCGCGTATGTTTGTGTGCGACAAGAAAGTGCTTGCACAATCTTTATTATGGAACCCTGGACTATTTTGTTTGAACCACAACCATTTCGCCGTCTGCTCGGTTGTGTCCACTATTGTCCTTTAAGCATTACGTTTTTTTAAACCTACTAAACCAATATATGTAAGATTCCACCTCAATTGGCAAGCAGCTTTCCATCCGTTTGTCCTATATGCGTCTACTAATTCATCATATTTAAGTCTTTTTCACTCATGGACTTCTACAAGGATCGTTAATTCTCATAAAATAACTTTTTATTTGTCCGAGTAACACACTACATCTGGGCGTAATTGTGACTGAGCCATATGTTCCGGAAATGTTAATCTGCTGCTTAAATCAACCTTTAAGACCCAATATGTAGTTCCGAAAAGTATGTTAGCTTTTGAGGTGTATCCCTTCAGAGGTTTTGTGCCTTCTTTTATAAATTCTATGGATTTACTGTGTGAGGTTGGTTTATTTGTTTGGATTGCTATGCTAAGTATATCCACAACTTCCCTTGGTATTTCATGGTGCTGCTATCTGTATCGTCTATCTGCTAAAGCTGATTGGCAACCGCTAAGGATGTGTTTTAACGATCACGTTCTCCCACATAATTTGCATAAAGGTAAATCTGCTTTATTCCATTGCTTGAGATTAGCCGGGTTTGGGAGGGTGTGATATACACTGCAAATACCCAACCCTGCGTGATCTTTCGCTACCGTGCCTAATATGGCTTTTGTTTTAGGCCTTTCTTCTGCTATTGCTAATACATTCTTGACTTTTCTCTTTTCCCGGTGTAAGCTTCGATGGCGGCTCTTGCCATCTTGGTGTCCTTTGAGAAGTTATATTGTATAAGTGATCTCAATTTAGTTACATTATAATCTCCGACAAGGCTTGCTAATGGTAAATTTAACGCTTTGGAGTTTCCATAAAGAGCTATGCAAAGTAGTGATTTCTGTAAACTCAACCATCTGCGTAATTTTGCTATTATACTTCTTCCCATTTGTTCAATTCTAGATATTGTAAAATTATATATAGTCAACAGCCAGCGTAACTTAGGAAGAATTACATGTTGATAAATCCATGCTTTGAATCGACCGGGCAATCCTTCATGTCGACTTTAGTCTGAGGTATCACTGCTGTAATTATTAAGAGGGTGTTAAATCTCTTCCTTAAACTCTTTACCGGGTTTTGCGGGATGAATTCGTCTGCCAATTCAAAATTCTATTAAATCATTTTATCTATTTAAACACTAACTATCTTTATTTTGAAATGTTAAAGCTCATTCTCACCCATGTTCTGAGCTCTTCCATTCCTTTTAGAAGCGAACAACAACCGACACAGTGTTTATTGTAATGTCCATGTAGGCCCTAATCGGAAGTTGACTTAAGCCAGATCTTGCATTCAATCTCTACTGCTTTTAAGAGTATGTTCATTGCCAAAGCAAAAAGCGTTGCTGAAATCATACACCTCGTTATTAGCACCCGTTCCAGATCGTGAGATGGTAATTTTAATAGCGTTTTATGGTAGCGTTTATGTGCCTCTTTCACTAATTTACGTGGTTCGAACCAAACACGTTTTAAAGGTCCAACCATATGACTACTATGTTACCTTTGTATTTTTAGTCTTTTAATAGATGTGATATCGCACCTGTGTGTTCAATCCAACCTGGTATTCCTTGAACATTAACCATTCAGTCAGGTCTGATACTATAGAGGACACCTCCTTTTTAGACATAGAATGCAGAGGTAGATCAGATATGAATGTACGGAAGCTATTCCAGTCAGCCATAGAGTATCGATATACAGTATGGTGGAGAGGTACATTTGAAGACTTATTACATTTCATTTTTATCTTAACTGATACACCGGAGTGGTCGGAGGATCCCAGAGGAGATAGAATGGAACATGAACATAGCTCAGGGGAAGTTGTGAGAAAAAGGTCTAGAAGGCTTGCATAGTGACCGATAGTATCGGGCACACGGGTTGGTTCGCGAACAATCTGAGTGCGCTCATAAGCAATGGCAAAATCATGACAGAACCTCCCCTCATCATGTCTTATTTGAGTGGGTCAGCCATTCCATATTATGGACATTGAAGTCACCGCAAATGTTAATGTTAGCCGAAGGATGAGCAGACAGGATGTGGTCAATTTTCTCAGATATACTCTTAAAGATAGTAACTCCACTGTTGTGGGACCGATAGAGGGCAAATATAAATGCGGTGGTGTAAGCAAGTGCAACCTGGAAGCACATATAAGGTAAAATAGGATCTTCTCATGAGATATTCCTGCAACACAGAAAGCCATCTTTAATATAGCCACATGTTCCATGCCGATCTTGGGGTCTCTGGAAGGTTGGAACGTAGACCCCTGATGCTGGAGAAGGAGACATGGTAGTAGGGGTCTAGGTTGGAGGATGGGGTTCTTGGGTTATTCATGCTTTTTTTCTGGGGATATTTCCTGTTGAGCTTTTGGGATTTGTGGTACAGGTCGGCAGACTTTGTTAGAGCAGGACAGAGAGGGAAAGTAAGAGAGAAAAAGACAGGATTTTTTTAAGCACATGATAAGGAAAAGCCGTAACAATTACCCACTAGTATGGCATTAGGAGGCCCCACCAGAAACCAATGCATGGTCAAGAATCCATTCACCAAATGGCAATACAGCAGCTTCAGTACTTTGCACCTGCTGATAGGACAGCCTCCTTAGTAGTTAATCCAAGGTTCGGATCCCTGACTATCAGGCGGATAACGTCAGCCCAGATGAAACGTTTACTTTCAGTACCCTTACTAGTGATATGCTCATAAGGATAATCATAGAAACAGAAAATTTCTGACATCTCAGGCTACTGTTCACGATGTAATACCGATCTGGAAAGCAGCTGTTTCTTAACCCTTTGTCAGAAAAATTGTCATTGAAAATGAGGGCTTAGGGACAAAAAAGGAGAAGCGAGTGTTACTGGAGCGGCCGATGACACATCCACAGTGCAATATCTACTCTCCATTAAAAAAAAAAAATAGGTGCGAGGGACTTATTAGTACCTACATATGTAAGTCCATTGCTCCTTACCAATTAAGGACGGTATTTAAAAATAGTCTCCCCTCCCATATTAATGCGAAAATGTTTTCATTTTTATCTACCTCGAGTTAGAATGTTCAAGCTTCACCTTATAATTAAAATACGATAATGGAACTTTTATCAATTTGTGAAGTCAGGTTATTTTGTATGAATTTAGATTTGAAGAACTCATTTAAAAACTGGTTTAGAGTAATACCGTTTGGGTAACATATTGGGTTTACACTAGTTAAAATGGTGCATACTGCAGAAAACAAGCCGCATTTTGGGGTTTAGATAATAGTGCAAAGTTTTAATTTGGAAGCTTCTCGTTTTCATGGGTGACTTTTTTTCGTTTTAAATATAAGAAAACAGTATTAGTTTATAATAGCATATTTGACAAAAAAACTGCGAGATAAATACAGTTATAAGTGTTCAGAGTTTAAGTTAAAGTTGCAATAAGAGAACAAATGTTTGCAATACACAAATGTTAGCGATGTTAAAACAAATAGATTTCAAAAGTTATACATAGAAAAATTGCTTAACTTAACTTTACTTAACTTTTGGTCTTAACTTAAAAATTGCTTCACTTAACTTTTGATCTTAACTTAACTTTTGGTATTCTGCTTAAGTTCTACCCTCTATCGTAAAATGAAATCTGTTTGTAATGCAGTTGGCTAATTTGACAAGAAAAGAAAGCTGGTCCAAAAAGGAAGATGCTGCTTATTGCTCTTGCTTTTATAATTGTTTCCGGTGGTCTTTTGCGCATGTGTGGATTTCCTTTGAAAGAGGAAGTGACGTTGCCCATGTGTGCACGTATGTGAGTACATGTGTGTATGTTAGCGTGTGTGTGTGTATACACATGAATGTGAGTGTATATATGCGAACGTAAATATATGTACATGTGTGGACGTGCGCGCGTATGTTTGTGTGCGCGCATGTATATGACAAGTAATATAGCTTGAAATGTGAACGCATGCTTTTGTGTGAGACTAGGAAAGGCTCCCACACTGCTCTTATCTTGGATGTTATGATTTTTAAAGCTTCATATATTTTATTTTTAAATAAATGGAATACGAAATAAAAATTTACAATAGAAGTACCCAGAAAGGCTTAAGAATTGATAAATATAATCTAAACTTGATAGGAAAACAATTCGACTCATTTAAGTAACCCACCAGCCATTTTTACACAAGGAACAAAATAATGATTTCACCGTGTTACGATGACCTTACGTCCTTTGATCTCTAGCAGTTAGTTCTTTCTTTAAATAATTTCACGTTTAAATCGTGTTTTTCATTTTTTTTCATTTTTATTCTTTTATATTTTAATATATTTTATTTATTCATTAATTTGACACACAAAACAAAAGTTGTATCAATTTACTATAGAAATCATAACAAACAAAACAAAGTTTCTGTTTTGAACACAAATGAAAAAAAAAAAAAAAAAAAAAAAAAAAACGACACTTTTCTCGTAAGTTAATTCCCTGACTGACAGGTACGTTTCTTTTTTAAACACTTTTAAAACCTATCATTCAGCAACTTAAAAATAATCTTTAATATTAAAATAAGTTTATTTTTATCGTAATTCCAAAATGATAGGCACCGCCACAAATGGCCGAAAAATCAAGTTGTTGTTGTTTTTTAAAACGAAATTACATTTATTAAAATCCATTATTTCTGAGTAACTTTTTTTTTCCAGAAAGATAAAACCCTGAATTTTACCATATAGAAAACAGAATAATGTAAAACTTTTTCTACTACTTTTAATAAATTTTGAATTTTCCCAAAAAATTAACAATTGACATTTTTTGTCTTGCACAAAAAACGTACATAAATATTTAAAAAAAAGAGGTTTTTGAACTAATTAATTTATTTATTTGTTGTCTAACTAAGATTTAGGAATATTTTCTAAGAGAATATGCAAAAATATTATAATATAAGTACCTGGATTTCAAATAATTCCACTTTAGCAGCATCAGAATTTTCAGCCGAGTCGCCATAAGAAACAGTTGTTTGAATAGATACCTATCTGTCTATCAGATTATAACAATATGAAAACGTAATTTAAACCCGTAAATTTTATTTCAATAAAACGAACAAAGACCAAATTTTAATATCATAAAAGCTTTAATAGAGAAATAAACAATTTTATTTATTTTTCCTTGGATTTCTTCATTTAACATTTCACGGAATGTCGAACAAAACACTAGTTGAATCTTACGATATATTTTTTAAATGGCAAAATATATAACTTACCTGGTTAATTAGTAAGATATGCTTTCTTTTAATCTTCCTGTATGAGAATTTATTCATATTTATGTATTATAATCCATGTATTTTTTAAATGGAAGGATTTTTCCAACACATATCGCGACAACGCGTGTCTTTCAAGAAAGTTTTAAGAAACCGGATGTTAAGATTGTCACTTTATTATCTACGGAAGCCTATAAGTGTAAAAAAAAACACTAATTCAGAAACGTTAGTAATCTCGATATGGGATTATATTCCTTCAAATTTTCCACTTTTAAAGGTTTTCGGAGGCGCTGAAAACGGAAATAACCATTTATATATACGGCAAACGAAACTAGTAGTTTCCAAGATACCAAATTTTACAAATGGTCACAAAGTGGGGGGTCACTTTTCTATAATGATGTGACGTCAAATGGGCATCCACTTTATGGCCACATTGCAATGAACAGATTTGGCCGTAATTTTAAAGGAATTTTCGATACCAAAGGGAGATAACTTATCGTCCTTTTTTTTAATGTTGGCGCGTTTACGCTATCGTACATGAAAACTGGGATCTTTTATTTTTGGATTTACACGGATTACGGAATGACGTGGATATGAAATGTAAATTTTTTTTTTAATATCTTAAAGAAATACCTGAATTTTTTATTTATTATACTATAAATCTGCATTATATGATATCGTCTTTTTTTATATTGAAAAAAAGGAAACCAGGAATTAAATATAAAAATATACACTGACCGAAAAATATTGACCAGAAAATTCTAAACAAAAATTAAGCTTCCACATAAAAAAAAAAAAAAACACGTGGTTATCGAATAAAGAAGGATTTACATTTTGGACTTTACCGGTAAATTTACAGATAAGTGATATTTTTTTGTTGTTTTAAATTTGAGTATTTTATTTATTGATGTTTTATCTTCAATTTGTGATATAGAAAACGTGTCAACCAAAATTAATTATTAAAATTCTCATAGACATTTCAAAATGGGGGGGTGAATTTATAAAACAACGTTTGTCTAAAATATTATATTCAGTTTATCGGAAAGAGCATAAAGTTTTACATTCACCCTGAAAAAAACGTAACAATTGAACGAATAGGAAAATTTTGATAGATTTTTAAAGTTTAAAAATTGAAAAATATTCATCTCATAAAAATCAATTGATTTCACTACATAACAAAATAGCTGCCTGAGCGCACGCACGCACTTTGTAAACACTGTTTTTTTTTAAAATGAAAAATAATATTTCTATTATTTTTTAAACAACTTAAATAGTTTATTTTGGAAGTATATTCTATAAAGAAAATAAATAACCCACTTTAGAAAGAGAAATTACGAGTTTTCTATATTTTATTCGCAGTTTTCTGTTAGGGGTGTCAAAAATTCCCCCAAAATTCTGATACACCTAGGCAACCAGTTACTTCGCGTCGATCTAGAGTCTAGATCGACACTGTTTACGTTTGCATTTGATAAAAAGCAAACTATGGAAGACCAAACAGGCCAAAAAAAAACTTACTTTTCAGTGACGAAAATTTCAATGTATTATTAAGCTGAGGCTGGCCAGTACCAGATGGGTGACCATTTGTATGAGTTTGGTTTTTAATGTGTATGTGTGGGGGGGCCAGGCTCCCCAAAATGGGGGGGGACAATTTTAAGTAGAATAAAAAAAAAATATTTCAGAGCGTTTGGTCCACCGTAGTCGAAAGGCGGCAAACTTGATCAAAAAAAATGATGCTATTTTTAACACAAAGGGCACAATATTTATCGAATTTTTTTTTGTATCGATTCTTCAAAACATGCCCTGTTTAATAATGGTCATGCATTATTCGGCTCGCTAAAAAAAAATTGTTAATTTATTTATCAAAGATTTTAAAATGGCTTTTTTCGTATAAATATTTAAAAAAAAATTTTTTGTTTTGCTTAACGTAAATTAATTATTTTACTTAACATATTCACCGAATTTCACACTTCAAAACTCAAAAGCGGGATAATTAAACACAATCGAAGTTCTGATATTCAGACGTCAAAATAAGGTATGCAAACATTTTTTTTTTTAATCTATAATTCTGTCCCTTACAACAACACAATATGTTGTGTTCAGTTTCAGATGATTATTTCAAGCATATTTGTTTCCACTTCAAAACATGGGGGTTTTGTAAGCAAAAAAATATATATATAAATATCGTTTATGAAAATAAGTACACTGTTATGAAGTTCATTCTTCTCTTAATAATGGCTGAAAATTTCGTATTGATCGGATAATTACCTGATTTTTGGTAGATTTTTAAAAAGACGGTCCGTCAAAAAGTACTGACCTGCCCCCCCCCAGTTTTGGCGGTACCTAAAATGAAAGGTTAGTTCTTTTTACGATTTAAAAATCCAATTGAATAACTTTTAAAACAATCTGAAACAGAAAAACAGTTCGTTTTTTGCATCTCAAAAATAGTGATTATTTAAAAAAACATCTTAAATATTAAAAAAAAAAGAAAAAAGTTTATTTTTATTGCAATCCAAATTTTTTTTTGGTTCCGTCATGCTTTATAATGTGGCGAATATTCCTTGTGCTGTGCTGGGGCTGGGCTTGAGACAGAGAGAAAGTTGCAACATTGGCTTTTATAAAGAATGGTGCATCTTCTCCAAGTGATGTTATTTGAGTTAACAACACAAAGCTCAATACTTCATCTGGAGGCACTAATGTGCGTACAAGCCCGAATGCCAGTGCCCAATAAACAACAACACCCCTATGCGGTATTCTGTCGTTTTAAATACGAAGCAGGAGGAGAGGGGCATAACGTGAAATCACGTTCACACGTGATTCACGCGTGCCCAAGAATTAGAAGATGGCACAGCAGACGCCCAGAGAGGCAGACGCTTACATAATTTCTCACACATTCCCGTCTCAAGACACACCTTTACTAAAGTTATAGTTTTCAGTAGTAAATAAAAACCGCAAGAATTTATTTTTGCTATTTTATATAAATAAAGCATCGTAATTTGTAACAATAATAATAATAATAATAAAAATACAGGAACATTACAAACAAGCCCCTAAAGTCCATATTAATGAATTCGTTATAACTCGAAGAAAAATGAATTTCACGAACTAATTTCTGAATAAAGCATTGTTTATTTAATATTTTCACATACAAAAAATTTATAATAGCAAAAATATTTCTACTTTTTTTTTAAATTACAGATTTCACATAATTTTTATATGCAAGATTTTTAAAATTTCCTTGCTCGCAAGAATGTAAAACTTTCGGCATAACATAATTTTTATATAATCTCGAACAATAATTAAAAACAAAAAAAAAATTAAAAACAGGAACATAAAAAATAATTAAATTAAAAAATGAGAAAAATTGATACAAACGTTCAGGATAGGAATGTATGGATGCACGTTTGGGGGGGGATCTGACACCCCTACCTCCTTTTACTATCGTGACTGGCTGAAATTTTCGGCCTCCACATAATCGTATTTGCATTTTTTTTTTTTTTTTTTTTTAGCGTGTTGCGTTTTTGGTGAACGGTGAATTATTTGCTTTTTGAGGTCTAATTAATTATTTTTTTTATTTTTTGCACAAAAAAGGTGTTTCTTCTTTTTATTATTTGATTCAATATCTTAGAACTTTATTTTAAATTATCTTTGAAATAGACCCAGAAAACTAATATTTATACTTTGAAAGATTTTTACAGTGAATTTATTTAACTTCAAAATTGTGCTGAATTGATTAGCTCGCCGTAAAAACATTTTTTTTTTTTCAGGTGTACAAATATTTTTTTCTTTAGGAAATTAACTTTAGTCTCTAATCTTTTAAATACAATCAAAAGTAGTCAGAAATCTACACAAAACTTATGATAAATTGTCTTTTAAAACTAGGTCCCCTATATTTGCCCGGCCATTTTTTTGCCCGTACCTAGCAATATAATTTTTTATGTTTCAAAGCGGTGACCTAAATTCATCGTTTTTTTAACAGTTAATTTTCTATTTAAATAATTTCACGTTTAAATTATTAAGAATGAACAAAGATAATATAAACTTATAGGAAAACAATTCGACATGCTTCAATAATGAACCAACGTTTTTACACGAGGAACGAAATACTGATTACACCGTGTTAAGATGATCTAAATGCATTGTTCTTAAGCAGTTGATTTTCTCTTTAAATAGTTTCACTTTTAAATCGTGTTTTTTCATGGTTTGATGTTGATTCTTTTATATTTTTATATATTTCATTTCTTAATGAATTCGACACACGGTAAATTTACTAAAGAAATCTTAACAAACAAAACAAATTTTCTGTTTTTAACACAAGAAAAAACACGAATTCATCTTGATTTTTTCCCCCCGTAGTGAACTCCTGGAATGAAAGGTTAGTTTTTTCATATTTTTTACGCTTACAAAACTACACAATCACTAACTTTTAAATTATTCTTAAAAATTTAGATAAGTGTATTGATTCCATCATACTTTATAACTAACGTGAATAAAAAAAAAATGGATCCTTAATTAAAAAAGAAAATCACCTTAAATATATTATTTAATCTGATAAATAGGCTCATTTAGTAATAAAAAAAAATATTAAAATTATGTGACTTCTGACAAAATAATGATGTTTACCATAATGACAATAATTTATTTGGGTTTGTATTACTGTACACATAGATTCGAAAAAGTTGTCAAAACAAATATATAACAAATAAATGTTATCAAAGGCAAGATAAGTTACTTTTCTACCAAACTGGATATAATTTTTGTGTTTTTATTCAATTTAACATGTTTATTCAGCTCAAAAAGCATACAGTGTTTACCGATGTATTGGAAAAATCAAAATGGCGGCCGACTCTCTCTTTAACACGGTAAGTTCGGGAAAAGGTGTTATAAATAATAAACTAGACAAAATACTATTAAAAAACCACCGAATATATGTCAAGTTATGTCACGGTAACATATATTGAGCAAATGTCTAACAGTATTTTGTCTAGCTTATTATTTATTACACCTTTTTCCGAACTTACCGTGTTAAAGAGAGAGTCGGCCGCCATTTTAAATTTTCCAATACATCGGTAACCACTGTATGCTTTTCGAGCTGAATAAACATCTTAAATTGAATAAAAACACGAAAATTATATCCAGTTTGGTAGAAAAGTAATTTATCTTGCCTTTGATAACATTTATTTGTTATATATTTGTTTTTTGACAACTGTTTCGAATCTATGTGTGCAGTAATACAAACCCATTTATTTCAAAGTTTGTCAAATTGTTAAACAACTGAACACAAAACTGGGTTTTTTGATATTTAATTGTTTTAAAATTTAATTTTTTTTTATCGTTTTATTGTCTGTCTTGCCTATTTTGTCGCTCGAGAATTTTGTTAGCTATTTGAATGTTCATCAGTTTCTTTTATAAAGTTTACATAAAATGAGCACCCATTTAATGACCATCATCAATTAGAAGAAACTTAAATGTAGAAAAAAATATTACCTCCTAAAAATTAAAATTTTTTTTTTTTAATATTGCCTTTAAAAAATATTCGTAAAGAAGAAACTGTAGAAAAAAAATGGAGGCTACTTACGGATGGGTGTCGCTGTCCGTCGGGGGGGAATTAACCATGCTCTAGTCCAGCACCTTACAGATGCTAAACTTCTGACCGACCATCAATATGAATTTAGACAAGCCCGTTCCACGGCAGACATCCTCACTGTAATCTCTGAACGCATATACCATTCACTGGACAAAGTGGGAGAGGGCAGAGCGGTAGCTTTAGATATATCTAAGGCTTTTGACAGGGTATGGCATGAGGGTCTCCCCAGGAAGATTAGATCTTACGGTATCACTGGTAGAATACTTAACATAATTAAATCCTTCTTAGATAAGAGAAAAATCCAGGTTGTCCTCGACGGTCGTACATCTAAACAATATGATATAAATGTGGGAGTGCCCCAGGGATCTATCCTTGGACCTCTGCTGTTCCTGATATTCATAAATGACCTCCCCGACAAAATTGCCTCTGAGATGGTTATATATGCTGATGACACCACACTCTATAGCAGGCACGACAGGAAACAAATGAACATATATCTAAAGTAATGGCAGAAACACTAGAGGATGACCTCCAATCAGCAGTGGAATGGGGACAAAAATGGATGGTAACGTTCAATGCCACCAAGACAAAACTGGTTTCATTCAATAATTACAAGAAACCTTCTCTACCACCTATAGCAATGGCCAACAACTCTTTATCTGAGAGTACGTCTCTCAAGCTCCTTGGCCTAACGTTCACAGGAAACATGAGTTGGAACAATTACATCGAGGGCATTGCCAGGGCCGCTGCGAGGAAGGTGGGCTCTCTCTACCGTGCTAGAAAACTTCTAACACCCGAAAGTATCCTGTACCTCTATAAGGCCACTATTCGCCCATGTATGGAGTATTGCTGTCATATTTGGGCCGGTGCATCGGCTACTAACCTCTCGCTCCTTGACAGGGTTCAAAAGAGAGTCGCAAATCTGATAGGCCCTAAACTGGCATCTAAACTTCAGCCTCTGTCCCATCGTCGAAACGTTGCATCCCTCTGCCTGTTCTACAAGTATTATAATGGTGAATGCTCTGAAGAACTGCAAGCACTTGTGAACACGACGTGAACACCCTCGACAGACCCGACAAGCTGCAAAATCCCACCCCCACACTGTAGAGATCCCTAGATGTAAAAGATCTTTCTACTCCAGTAGTTTCTTCCCCAGAACTGCTAGACTTTGGAATTCCATTCCAGGTCACTGCTTCCCCAACTGTACTGACATGCATAAGTTCAGATGCAACGTGAACCAACATCTTGCTGCCCTAATCCCTACATAGTACCCCAGTAGATGTTTCCCCTGATAGTAGCCCCCTACACCAAAGTGGCAATGTGCCTTGTTTGGGGTGAAAATGTAATTAAAAAAAAAAATTTAAAAAATGAGCAGATCTGTCTCACCGCCTTAATAGACTAAGGGAGTGGTGGAAGGCTTGTTCCTATTGGTTATAAAAGGCAACCTACAACCATTCCCATAAATTCTTCTTCTTCTTCTCTTGTCACTTCGCTGAGTAAGTTTACGCGAGCGAGGCTAGAGTTTTGATTCCTTTTTCTTTTGATCTGTTACTTGTCCCCATTGGTTAGGGGCGCAGAGAGCATTCTTTGCAACCCCTGACAACAGTGAACTACCGGATCCTGGACTTTTTTCAACATCTTGCAAAGAATGTCCAATAACCCTTTCCTCCCCATTGACACAATGGATGCCACTAGGGATAAGATATTATCAGAAAAGGAAAATTTGTCACACAGGATTCTGCGTCGCATATCTGCCTGTTCTGGACGCATGGGCTCTCTGGCATACTCCACCTTTAGGGGGCAAATTCTGGCTGATGTCGAGGAGTTGGAGGTATGCGTGGGTCAGTTGGACCGCCTGGATGGAAGGACCCCTGATGAGAGCGAGGACGATTGGTTGAGGCAGAAGGTGGAATACCTTAATGCCGTGGAGGATCTAGACAATTTCCACAAGTCATCTCTGCCTGGTCCCAGTGATGGATCTGTTCCCCAGTTGTTTGGAGCATCTTCTGCGTTGGGTAGGACTGCCGCCTCCTTCGTTATCAAGCCTCCTCAGCTCCAAATCACGGGGCCCACCTTCAGTGGGCAGGAGGTGGCAGCTGATCCCCTAAGCTTTTGGAATTTTCTTACTCGTTTTGAGAACTGTGTATTTGATATGGCGAGCGATGCAGACAAACTCAACTTTCTGAAATGTTGTCTCTCTAGCGAGGCCCTACGGCTTGTCAAACATTTCAGCTGCACTAACTCGAATTATACTCGAGCCTTATCTATTCTTAAGCGTGAATATTTGGATCTCGACAGTACCGTGGACCATATCTTTGAGGACATCCTGAACTTCTCACCAAAAAGGAATGCTCCCCTCTCGGAATTGGTGGATTTTATCTCCAGGACAGCTTCCATGCTTGAGGAATTGGAAAACTTTTTTTCTTGTGATTTTTCTGTGGACACTTCTAGCGGGGCTAGGCTCATGAGCAAAATACTCTTCAGAAAGTTCCCTGATGACCTGAAGGGGGAATTGATGGCACTCGCAGATAGAAGAGTACCACCTCTATTAGCTCTATTTGGGCTCACTGGTGAAGCTATTAAGCAGATGCAAATCAAGGGGCGTTCTAATTCATCGCTGCCACCACCAAATGTTACAGGCCACTGTGCGACACAGAAACCCAATCAATGGATTTCTGCTACTTCATCATTTGGGGCGGATGTTATAGGCGCTGATTCAGCCGGTTACTCTGGCTCCCTTCCACCCATCTTGTCTGTTACCTTCTCGTACTGAGGGAGTGAAGTTTCTGTGAATTGCGTTTTGGATACAGGCAGTGGGCGGACATATCTGTCTTCTCGTATACTGGGATATCTGTGTCCGGATGAGCCCGTTGGAGCCCAGTGTCAACTTAAGCTGTCTACCTTTCTTGGGGAGTGTCTACAACAATTTACGGAGGTAGTATTGGAGACCGACTTGGGCGCAGGAGACATGGTGAGGTGTCCAGTTTTGGTGTCTGGCACTCTCGATTTATCAATTCGGTTGCGGAATTTATCATCGATGTTGCGCACCTTCAGAAACATGGGCTGTTCACTGGCCAGCCAGTTCGAGGAGGGAACCGATTTAATAACTATCGAGGGTGTGATTGGCCTGGACCTGATTCAGCACCTAGACCCCTTTAAACTGGTTCTGTGTTTGGGGGGTTAGGCCTTCTCAGTCCCGTCTGGATTAGTCCCGTTCGGAGATTTCGACTCCTTCATTTCGGATAATATACCCTCTCGTGATACGACTCATCTGTCCTTTAATACTATAATGGAGCATACTCCGCAGGTCGAGGCCTCCCATCTGTGTTTTGTGTTGGAGGCTCGACCTACCTACTTTGACCCCTTTGAGGATTGCTTTCCTGACATTGCTGTCCAAAGAGGACTGGAACAGATAGTGAGCCTGGAGTCCTTAGGAATACCTGACCAAGAGGGGTTCTCTGAATATGATCATGAATTAATACAACGGTTTGAGGAGACTGTGGAACTACGCGATGGTAAATACTATGTGGAGCTCCCCTGGCATCCGGATAGATTAGAAAAGGTGCCCTCCAACCACGCAGCATCATTGCGCATCCTGGACCGAGTAGCCTCGAACTTAACAAAGAAAAACCGATATGCCGAATATTTGGAGGTATTCAGGCAACTGTAGAGAGAGGGTATCATTGAGGAAATTTTTGTCTCCCCTCAGGAGTTTGATCAATACATTTGGATACCGCATAGACCTGTTTTTAAGACGGATCCAACGACGACAACTAAAATTAGACCAGTTTTCAACTGCAGTTTGAAGACTGGAGGCAGACTGTCACTAAACGAAGCGACTTATTTGGGTGTCAACCTCACTGGGAACATTTTAAAACTGCTGTTGGCCTTTAGAACAAACCATTACATTCTGTTAGCAGACATCCGTTTTGCATTTCTGACGATTCATCTTAAATCGGAGGCTGACAAGAACCAGTTTTGCTTCTTTCTGAAGGAAGGAAGTTTCCTGCGTTGTTTCCGGTATACCACCCTTATTTTTGGTTTTACCTCCAGCCCGTTTATATTGGGATGTATCTTGAAGTTGCACGCGGCCAAATACCCACTGGATGCCTGCCGCCAGATGATGGCGGAAAAGTTTTATGTGGACAATCTTGTCGCTTCTGTGGCTGACCGGAATGATCTGTTTTCATTGTACTCCCTTGTTCGGGAACGCTTACAGGAGGGAGGTTTCATCATTCAGTCTTGCAATACCAATTGCGAGACCCTCCGTGCCAGAATGGAGAAGGACAGCACGTTGAGCACCTATGGAGGGGCATGGGAAAGGTGTATTCGAACTATAAAAAACTGCCTGTATAAAGTTGTTGGAAGAGAAAATTTGAACTATTTCTCTTTACTTACCATCATTTCCGGCATACAGAGGTCGGTCAACAACCGACCTCTTACTTACATATCGTCGGCTGACAAGGATGTGACTGCTATTACGCCCAATATGTTCCTCAGACCTAATAAGTGCCCTGGATTATTATTCAGGTTGGATGAAGAGGCTCCTTCGGTTCCTCTCGGCCGATCCGAGCTGATACGTACTCTGCAGCTTAGAGACCAATGCCTGAGTAGATTCAACGAACTCTGGTACAAGGAATACCTTCTGGAGTTGGGAAGAAAGGCCCCTGTGCCATCTCGCCCCCCAATCGGGAGATCGGGTTCGGAAGGATGATGTCGTTCTCATAAAAAGCCCTCTGAAGCCCAGGCGCTTTTGGGCGTTAGGTGCTGCTACCGAGCTCGTCCAAGGCAACGACAACGTCGTTAGAGCGGCTCGAGTCAAAAGGACTAATGGTCTGGTAGAAGTACATTCTCTAAAACACCTGTATCCCCTCGAAATCTCCTTGAACTCCCGCTGTCCTGTTGATGCTTCTCTGGAGGAAGAGCCTGATTCGCCATTGGTAGCTGAGGCTGAAACCTGGTTGTGCCCTAGCTGCAATCATCCTCAACAGAACCTAGCCATGATCGCCTGTGATGCGTGCGACAGGTGGTAACACTTCAGATGTGTGGGAATCGACAAAGAACCTCCAGAAAGACAAAAGTGGTACTGCCCTGAGTGTGAGCCCCAGAGAAGGCGTAGAGGCAGGCCGAGTCTGCTTCCTGCATAATGAATCATGCCTTGGACCCCATTTTCCCCCCTTTTTTTTCTTTTTCTTTTTTTTTTCCTTTTGTTGGGAGTGTGTAGAAAAAAAATGGAGGCTACTTACGGATGGGTGTCGCTGTCCGTCGGGGGGAATGAACCAGCATGAGCAGATCTGTCTCACCGCCTAAATAGACTAAGGGAGTGGTGGGAGGCTTGTTCCTATTGGTTATAAAAGACAACCTACAACCATTCCCATTACTACTTCTTCTTCTTCTCTTGTCACTTCGCTGAGTGAGTTTACGCGAGCGAGGCTAGAGTTTTGATTCCTTTTTCTTTTGATCTGTTACTTGTCCCCATTGGTTAGGGGCGCAGAGAGCATTCTTTGCAACCCCTGACGACAGTGAACTATCAGATCCTGGACTTTTTCTAAACAAAAAATATGTAAAGATTTTAGAATGGGAGATTACATTCCTATATAAATTTAACGTACAATGAAGATTCGCTTCATGGTCAGTTACCGGTCAATGAGACATGTTATCAATGTTCGCAGCTTCACATTTTTGGGCGGTGGTACGAGGTGGATCATTTTGATTTTTTTTTTTTATTATGCTTTTGTGGTAGGGGTTGGAGTCCATGTGCTGTTAACTATTCTGTACTTTCACCTAACAATTTAATAAATGAAAGATACCATAAAAATATAATTGGGCATAACAAAACTTTGCAAAAAGTGTCACCATGACATATATTAGATTTATTTCTGTGAGTATTTGATTTAATTTTCGATTCATGAGCGATTATCAGAACTCCTAAAATGACTAACTCGTCAGCCAATTCTTCTTTTTCTAACGGTATAGTCAGCAGTATTTTTCAAAGTAAATAAAAACGTCAATATAAGTTTAAACAAAAGAAAAACTTATCTAGGTTGGAAGAAATTAATTTATATTGCTCTCATACTTATAAAGCTGTTTAAGCATTTTCTTAAGGAGAATTGCTTCCCAACACCCTGCAAAAACTCACCAGTATGCCTTGTATTTAAGAATTCAGGTGATCGGTCATCTTCCTCTTAGGACAGACCTATAAGTCTCCTGTGCGTCTGGAGTAAGTTGCTGAAATCTGTGTTAAATAGAGAAGTAGTCAACCACCTCAGTAAGAATAAACTTCTTAATAACATACAATATGGTTTTCGTTCTGCTAGATTTACATCAGATGTGCTAATGGTTATATCTCATAGGATTAGCAAATCTCTTGATCGAGACTTCCTTTCTAGGGCAGCTGTTCTTGACATAGCAAAGGCATTTGAGAGAGTATGGCATAATGGTCTATGTCACAAGATCTCCAGTTACAGTATTGCTAGAAATGTTTTCTTAATTATTAAATCATTTCTCTCTGATGAGTTCATCAGAGTAGTGGTTGATGGGCAGAAATCAGAAGCTCATAATTTTAATCCTGGAGGCTCTCCGGGGTTCATTCTGGGCCAAACACTTTTCCTAATCTACGTCAATTATCTTCCAAATGATATCCTTAGATCATTCATAGAAATTTATGCTGATGACACTATCATCTATGGCAGTACATCAAAGACCGTAAACGACCAAGTTCTCTCTGATTCTCTCTCCTCTGATCTTGAGCATGTGGTACAATGGGGGAAGAGTTGGCTGGTTACTTTTAATGAATCTAAAACCAAGCCTTTTATCTTTACATCATCAACGCTCTGATCCCCATCTGGCATCAATTAAAATGAATGGCTCTCATCTTTGGAAGGCCCCATGTTTTGACAAGTTCCTTGAGCTTGCCCATTACTCCTGATCTTAAATGGAACACATACATCAAATCTATTGCCAAGGTCGCTGCGAAAATGGTGAGATCCTTCTATCGATCGAGTAGATACCTCACTGCTGATGCAATTCTTTACCTATCTAAGAGCCACGTAATCCAAGGATGGAGTAATGTTGCCACATCTAGGAAGGAGCTGCTAGAAAACACCTTATTCTGTCTTGATGGAGTTCAAAATAGACTTTGTAGTCTAGTGGGGGATGCCCTTTTCTCTTCCTCGCAACCGCTTTCTCACAGAAGAGACATTGCGACCTTTTCTCTGTTTTATCTTTATTTTCATGGCAAGTACTCGTCTGAGCTCCAATCTGGAGTCCTACCTCGCTAAACTTCCATAAGAAACACTCGTCTAACTGAAAACACTATCAATAATTTCCCCCACTCTATCTGTACCTAAACCGAAATGTAGAGTCCATGAACAAAGCTTTTTTTCTTACAACTGCACACCTGTGAAACTCTCTTCCATTTGCTTGCTTTCTGGCTGACTATAATATGGTCATTTTCAAGTCCAATGTAAACAAATTCTTGATGATGCGTAACTTTAAGTAATCCAATTTACCAAATTTCCACCAACATTGACTATGACATTGTCCCATTGACCACTGTATGCTTATTAACCCTTATCCTTGATTGACATCTAGGCCTTGATAAAGAGTGATTTCTTTGTAAAAAAAACATTAGTCAAACATCTGTATATAAAATTTCAAATGTAAAATTTTCACTGACTTCAAATAATATAATTTCAAACTTTTCTTAAACTTGAAAAAATATATTAACTATTGTGTAAAAACAACTTTAAAAAAATAGCAACTGTTACAGAACTGGGTCACAAATTTAAATCCAACATGTTTCAGCACTTTGTAAGAACATATTCTAGGGAACTTATAAAAGTCTATAAAGTTTCTCCTGTGAACAACTTGTGCTCTAGTTCTGATTAAATAACTTCATACCTCTTAATCTGCTCTTTATAAACCACACACAAAATTGATACTGCAAGCTCAGAAATGTTAGGTAAGCCTATCTAATCCAATGCTTATCTAACAGGGTTGGTTGGTTGTTTTTGTTTTACGGCATATCAACCCTTTTTGGGTTATTTAATGCTGAATCCAAAGATTTTGAAGAAAAAATGTTTTAATAGAATATATTTGTTGTTTTCACGTCGATTTCTATTTAACCCATAGTTGGGACCCTAACAGGTACTACAACTCTGGGTCAGAGTAGACCTGGGAGCAATGGTAAGTAAAGGGTGGCTCCACACTTCCCAAAGCCCACAAGCTGGGGCCTCACCACTGGATATAGTTTAAGGTCATATCCGGGACCCCCATTGAGGGACTTTTACCCTCTGAGGGGAGGCAGTCGGCGTATTCTAATGCCTCTACCGACAGGGCCTATCTAACAGGGAAGTACAACTGCGCAATATATATTGTCTGATTATTCCGTGAAGATGAATTAGTATTGATACAACACATAAACATTTTAAGGGTCAATCGATTTGGCAGGTGAGTTGTTACACACTCCTTACACATAATATAACTCATCCAAGGTACTATTGGTCTATTTTCTAAACAACGCTTACATCATTACCAATTTTATGACGTCATACCATCTTGTCTGAACATCATAAACCACATGCAAAATGGATAGTGGCAGCTGAAAATGAGAACTAGGCTTTGTCAACCAGCACATTAGCTAACTTTTCCGTCACCGACATCTGGTATTTTAAATGTAACATTATATCAATTTATAACTTCATTTCAATTTGCACATTTTTTCTATTATTCTGTAAAAGAGCTCTTAAAAACTCAAAACTAATTTTATGACGTCATAGCATCTGGCCTGAACACCATAAACCACATGCAAAATGGATAGTGGTAGCTGAAAAATAAAAACAAAGTTTTGCCAATCTGCACAATAGCTAATTTTATTGCAACCGACGTATGGTCCCTCATATATGACTTCTTTGCAATTTTCGCAATTTTTTACTATTCTGTAAAACATAACTTTTAAAAATGCTTAAAATTTGTGATTCAAGTTTAATTCCAACAAATTTCATCATTTCATTAAGACATGAGTTGTTAAACACATACAGTTCTTATTTACATAACCTCAATTTAATGGCCGGGTAAAGTTTGCTATAGAAACAGTAAAGTGGATAATTAAGTTCAATATGGATACTCAGTGTTCGTTGAATTAGCATATCTTTTAATATGGCACTTACTCATCCTCTGCTAATTTTATTACTTAATATCATCTCAGCACTATATAATCAATATGCAGAATTGATTGCGGCAGATAAAACATTGGGTGAAAAAAACAGCAAAACCTTCGACGGTAAAGTGAGCAACCCTTTATATTAGTTAAGCTGGTTGTAAGAACAAATTCACTACAATCAGCAGTGCCTGCCGCTCTGTCTACACAAACCATGGTCGACAATTGATGCACATTAAATATCGGCGAGATACAGAAACAAAGATTTTGTGCTCGATTGACTTGTTGATCTAGTGTTAATCTTCATTACTTCACTGTTCAGGTACTTCGTTATAATACATCATCATATTCCAGTACCTTTCTATTCAAAGCTGTAGACTTGCATGAGTTTTTTGCTTGTCTTTTCTAATTTTTACTTAACAATGAAAGAAAGAAGTAGTTCATGAAGAAAACATTTGTAATTCTCTCCTTGTTACCTGTTCTCCTTACTATATAAACATGAAAAATTAAATGTTATGTAAACAAACATATCACATCACAACTCACAGGAAATCCCTCTGCTGATATGGCCTATAATCAATAGTATCTCGTTATGTTTCAGTTGCAATGTGTGTTGTTTTTGAACGCCAATCAGTATCTTTTGTTTATTAAATTTTTACATGAAATTATAGAATAGTTAAGGATACTTACCTCTTATTCTCTCTCAAGAAAACTAAAACAGATACAACCCCGCCTCTCTGCCACAATAAATTGTAACCATATTGTTTATCATGTTAAATGCATAAAATTTAAACGACATGCAAAATTGATAAATAAAGCAGATAAAGCATTGGGTGTACCAACCCTCAAAACCGTCGACGGTAAAGGGAGCAACTCTTTGAAGTCGTTAAAAAGATGATTGTAAAGACAATGTCAACACACTCAGCAGTGTATGCTGATCTGTCTACACAAATTACAGCTTACAACTGATGCACATTAATTTTTGGCAAGAAGACAAAAACGAAGAGTTTTAGCTCATTTTACTGATTAATGTTGCTCTTCATCAATTCACTGTTCAGGTACCTCATTATAATACATCATCATGTTCCAGTACCTTTCTCTTTAAAGCTGTCAAAGTGGAGCCCTATTTTGTCTTTTTTTTTTATTACTTATAACTATTCACTATAAAATCTCTAAAACTATATTCCTTAAAAACCGAAAAAAATAATTAACTTTCTAAATATAATACTATTTTTAGAGATTTATGATTAAATGTGTTGATCTTACATGTGATTAAGTTTTAAAAAATATATATGTTAAGCTTAATTAGAGATAAACAGATATTTTTCTTCATTGGCTTGGAATAATAGGATTGACACATTGAGAAATACACAAGAATAAATAGAAAATGTAATTGTCCCAAGCAAAGAAAATATCAATCTATATGTAGTGGTTGTATTGTTATAAAATGTTTAGTTAAAAATCAAAATATTATAATCAGGTTAAATGTTTGTTATATGTCAATAATAATTTCAATATTTTGTCTTACTAATTGTAGTGAACTAGAAAAAAAAAGAAATTTAAAAAAAGATATATAGGACACGGCTGTTCCTTCCAACAGGTCGAGCTCTTCAACGTCCAAAAATAATTCACTGTCACAAAAAGAATTCACCGTCACAAAAAGAATTCACCGTCACTTCTTCCAACCGTCGTTTCACTCTCTGCGCTCTTCACCCCGCTTAAAAAAGTACCGTTTATATGCTGCCCATTTCTCCACTTATGCAAATTGACTATCAACCAGAGCCATCTAGTTTTCCATTTCTCCAAACAGCCAATTTGCAAAGGGGGACAACTCAAACCACACAGAGCCATCTAGTTTTCCATTTCTCCAAACAGCCAATTTGCAAAGGGGGACAACTCAAACCACACAGAGCCATCTAGTTTTCCATTTCTCCAAACAGCCAATTTGCAAAGGGAGACAACTCAAACCACACTAATATTTAAATGTAAAACATTAAACACGCTTATAAGTTAAACATCTATGATTACAAATAATTTCAACGTTTGGCTGAATTATGAGTGAACAAAGGTTTTAAGATGAAACATTCAATTTTTTAATTTTTTGCCTTACAAGCATCAACAGATGTGAATAATTGGATTTTGATGTTTGTTAAACTGATCAGGAGTATGTAGGTTGAGAGGGTACAATATATTTCTATCATTAAAACAATGATAAATATTACATTAAGATTTTCACACACACACATATACAACGTTCAGTTCGATTACACCAGGAAACATCAAGATTCTCCCAAAATCTTATTCTTCATTCTCACGATGGCGATGGTAGCGACAGCCAGGGTAGGGGTGGTATCTCTTGGTTAGTTTTTCTCTGATGGTGGTCTGGATTAATCTGCTCAATTCGGCCCGGGTATTCACTCTTATACTAAGGTAACGGGTGGGTCTGGTGCTCTGCTAAACCAATCAGGGTTTGATACGCTCCTGGGAAATCCCCAGATCCATTTTGCATAAATCGTCAGTAATTTATGAATCTGAGACAAAAATTAAATCTTCCTCACATGCCCTGAAGGTGACCCCTTATCACGTCTGAGCAGGTGTCCCCCAGGCCAACAAGTGCATGATCTCGATTCTACATTATTCGGACATTTCCTGTCATTGTTTTAAACAATAAAAATATATGTCTGTTTTTTTTTACAAAGCACAATAAACTCGTCTCTTTTTATAGGTCATCTGCCGCTATCCAGGATTCAATTAATGTTTAACGGACAATCTCAGCATATCAACCTGGCCTTACTCAGGGTTTTAGGGATTTTTAACCTCTCTAATGGGGAGCAGTATCGCTCCTCAAGACAGTCACGTCATAAGCTAATGGTTAATGAACATTTTACATGTAAATTTGCCCATATCTGTATGCGATATACATGCATGTAAGCAAAGATATTATTCACTATGAACAACCCTTGGTGCATGAATATTATTTCCTAAGAATGTCAGTGCTATGTGACAAGTAGTTTAAGAGTTTACCTGTTAGATATTTACACACACACATACGTCTACTGTTTTATTTATATAGAAGTGCTCATCTTACATGTGATTAAGTTTTAAAAATATGTTAAGCTGAATTAGAGATGGACAGATATTTTTCTTCATTGGTTTGGAATAATAGGATTGACACATTGAGAAAAAACACGAGAATAAATAGAAAATGTAATCGTCCCAAGCAAAGAAAATATCAATCTATATGTGGTAGTTGTATTGTTATAAAATGTTTAGTTAAAAACCAAAATAATATAATTAGGTTAAATGTTTGTTATATGCTAATAATAATTTAAATATTTTGTCTTACTAATATTTAAATGTAAAACATAAAACTCGCTTATAAGTTAAATGTCTATGATTACAAATAATTTTAACGTTTGGATGAATTAACAATGAACAAATATTTTAAGATAAAACATTCCAACCCTAATTTTAATTTTTTTTTTGCCTCAAACCATAAAAGCATCAACAGAGGAGAATAATTGGATTTTTATGTTTGTCTGATTGATCGGGCATATGTACATTCAGAGGATGCAATATATTTCTCTCATTAAAACAATGATAAATATTACATTAAGATTTTCAAACACACACACGCACGCGCGTGCATGTGAACATTTTCCTTAAAACAGAATACGTTTATAATGTATATATTCAATAAGTATGTCTTAAAATTGCAACGCTTTATTAAACTCAATGAAAATAATTGAATGAAATAATTTGTTGAATGCTAGTAATAATACTTATTTTAGTCAAAATAAAAATACCTACTAACAATATTAATTCTGTAATGTTAGATAAGGAACCAAATTCACAGATTTCGAGAGCTTTTTTTGGTATACAAATATGTATTATCAGACATTAATTAAAAAAAACAATATTGCGATAATCGATTATTAAAATTGCTGATATCATTTGGATAATAAAATATGGGAATTATAATGATGCATTCAAAAGCGTTGGATGAAATAATTTGTTGAACGAAAAAACTGTCGATTTCTAAAAATAAAAGTAAATAAATAAGAACCTTATTCTGTTGCATTAAATTCGCTATTATTATTATATGTAATGTGTTGTGAGTTTAGAGCGCTAGTGCGCATGCGCACCAGATGTTTACAAATAGAACGAAATTGGCGCCTTTTCCCAGCTTAGTCGTTCGTTACCGACCATGTTGTTGTACCTGCTGAATTTTATGTTGAATAAAACCTTTCTAATATCTTAAAAGGTCTTTATTTTTCATTACAATTTATTCAACATAAAATTAAAAATTAACAGCAACAATGGATGCTATACTGAGACCTGGTAAATTCGAAGGATCGTCAGATACAACCGCTGACGAATGGAATCATTGGTATCGTACCCTCATCAACTGCATCGACTTTCTCACAGTCGCTCATCCTCAAAATCCTCCGAATAAGTTAAGTATTCTGATTAATTTCATCTCACCGAAGGTTTATTCTCTTATATCTCACTGTTCAACATTCGAGAGGGCTATTATTAGCATCCTTCAAGCAACCTATGTAAAACCGGTAAATTCTGTGTTTGCTCGTCACCTTTTCGCCACTAGGAAACAAAATCAAGGTGAATCTATTGATCAGTTTCTCCTAAAACTAAAGTATCTTTCTAAGGATTGTAAATTTGAAGATGTTACTGCCTCTCAACATGCGGAGCTAGCGATACGTGACGCATTTATCACAGGTCTCACTTCCTCAACTATTAAGCAGAGATTACTTGAAAGCTTTGAAATTAACCTAGATCATGCCGTAGCAACTGCACGAAGTCTAGAAATGGCCCAACATAATGCAGCAGCTTATGACACATCAATTGTAGCAAAGGCATCTATTCATGCAGATTAATCTGAAAATAACTCTAGTTTGGAACTAACTAATGAATGTGCTGCTGTTTCCAGAAATAATCAGGCGACTCACTTCGCCAGATGGCAATTCTGTGGACGAGAAAATCATTCTCGAAATATTTGCCCAGCTCGGAATGCTGACTGCCTTAAATGTGGAAAGAGGGGCCACTTCTCTAAAGTCTGCCGATCTAAAATAAAACAAACAACTTATAATACCAGGACTAGTTCTGCATATATTGCCCTCACTGCGTCATCCCAATGCACTCCATGCACACAATATTCTGTAGTAAATGCAACAATTAATAGTACCTGTTTGAAAGCTATGGTAGACAGTGGAAGCACTCATAACTTTATACGAATGAACATCGTGAGATCACTCGGCCTTAGTATATTACCTTCTAATGATACGGTAAGCATGGCTTCCTCGAATCTCACGAGCAAAACCTTAGGACACTGCGTTGCGTCCATTGCTGTTAATGGACAAATTTACACTAATATGCGTCTATCTATCCTTCCCAACTTGTGTGCTCCAATTATACTAGGACAAGAGTTTATGCAATTGCATAACCAGATGGAATTCCGTTATAACAGAAAGATACCATCTTTACAGATTTGTAACGTCACTCAGATGAAAATCGAGCCACCGTCTCTTTTTGATAATTTAGCAACCCATCGCAACAAAAAGCAGAAACTACTCAGCATCGGACTGCGAATTTATCTAGAATGAGATACAAAAATTATTAAAAGAAGTTATCATAATCAAATCGAATTCCCCATGGAGAGCCCAAGTACTAGTAACTAGAAATGAAAGACATAAGCGCCGCATGGTCGTTAACTATTCTGCAACTATAAATCGGTTTATACTTTTGGATGCTTTTCCGCTTCCCAAAATTTCGGATATCATACGCCAACTATCACAGTACAAAATTTTTAATAAGTTGGACCTGAAGTCTGCATATTATCAATGTCCTATACGTAGAGACGAGAGAATTTACACAACATTTGAAGCTGACGGAGGACTATACGAGTTTTCTAGCTTACCTTTTGGGCTAACGAACTCAGTAGCTGTGTTTCAACATATTATGCATAATCTGATTCAAGAACCTGAACTCCAAGGTACATTTGCCTACATTGATGACATTGTCATCGGAGGAAAAACTAATAAAGAATTAAACAAAAATATGAAAGCTTTTAGAAAGGTTATCAACCGTCTTAACTTGCAACTAAACCCTGTAAAATGTGAATATGGTATAACCAAACTAAAGTTTCGAGGGCACTTATTGGAAAATGGAACAATCAGTCCTGATCCAGACAGACTTACACCACTAAAAAAATTACCGATTCCGAACTGCAGTAAGTCACTCAGGCGGGCTCTAGGTCTCTTCTCATACTATTCACCATGGATAGAGAATTTCTCAGATCGGATTTCACCTTTATTAAACATTACGTCCTTTCCTATCACTGAGAAACTCAAAAATCAATTTCAAGCCATGAAAGATGAAATTTGCAAGGCTTCGGTTGCATCCATTGAGGATGAAGTTCCTTTTACGATAGAAACTGATGCATCTGCGACAGCATTAGCAGCCTGTCTTTCCCAGAATGGACGTCCAGTAGCATATTTTTCCAGAACCCTAACGCAGTCAGAGCGTCAACATTCAGCAGTGGAACGTGAATCGGCAGCCATTGTAGAATCTGTGTGTAAATGGCGTGACCTCTTACTCGGTCGACACTTTACCATCATTACTGACCAACATCCTCAATGGCTGCAACCGAAGCCTTGCAAATTTCATCTTTCATGGCTTGAAATTGATTTTTGAGTTTCTCAGTGATAGGAAAGGACGTAATGTTTAATAAAGGTGAAATCCGATCTGAGAAATTCTCCATCCATAGTGATCGAGGAAGTCAGTTTATTTCATGTGAACTAAAAGAGTTTCTCTGGCAACATGGAGTTGTGATTACCCACTCAACTCCATACCACCCAATCGGCAATGGACAATGCGAGAGAGTAAATGGCACAATTTGGAAAACGATCAAACTTGCACTCAAAACCAGGCAATTGGACGAACGTCACTGGCATGAAGTACTCGACATAGCTTTGCACTCTATTCGATCGCTACTTTGTACAGCAACTAACTCAACCCCACACAAGAGAATGTTTAATTTTTCCAGAAGGTCGGGCACCGGATATACCTTACCCGAGTGGCTGGAAGGAGGACCGGCCCTCCTTAGTTAGTTTGTCCGCCAACACAAGTCAGATGCCCTAGTGGAACCAGTAGATATAATATCTGCAACTCCCAATTTTGCAAGAATTCGTTTCCCTGACAGCCGTCAGTCAACAATCTCAACAGAAGATCTAGCCCCCACTTCTGTCACTGACCCCTCCTCTACAAACTTGAAATCTCCTGTCTCCCCTGATCATGGTACGTCACCAGATTCTACTACTCCATCAAACATCCGCGAACCAGAGTTGATTGATCAACTTGAGACCCCAAAGAATAATACCTCACCAAATGGAGAATCTTTCTCTTCAGTCGACAAAACAAAGTGTTTAGAAATAGAAGAGCAGCAGCAACAGTCTGACTCAAAGAACGGCGTTTTCAAATTTCTTCCAGAAGCAACAAAAAGGGGAAGGAAGATCACCTGCAACCCAAAATATAAATAAAATGTGGTGGAGAGTGTTGTGAGTTTAGAGCGCTAGTGCGCATGCGCACCAGATGTTTACAAATAAAACGAAATTGGCGCCTTTTCCCAGCTTAGTCGTTCGTTACCGACCATGTACCTGCTGAATTTTATGTTGAATAAAACCTTTCTAATATCTTAAAAGGTCTTTATTTTTCATTACATAATATTATGAAAATATCCGTTTTAATATCAAATACATTATCAATAAGCGGCTATATTTCCACACATATGACTTAAAACGAAAGCTATTTTAAAAGACCATATTAGTATCCATTGCTAAGTAACTAGATTATATATTGATGTGTATTATTAACTTTAATTTACTGAGTATGTAAATTCACTTTTCCTGTATTATAAACTTATATTTCTATTGTTAGCAATATATTTTTATTAATTTCGGTAGCAACTATGGTAGTTGTATGCTTATTGTTCCTACAAATTCTTAATATATTATTTCACTTTATTAATTTCATAATTCCATTATCTATTACAAAATACTATGAATATTATTTAACATTTAAACAATATGAATGTGAATTAAGTGTTTATTTCTGTGATTTTGAAATGTTTTATAAAGTTATGTTTCTTGTTTTGTTGGTACAATTAAAATTAACAATGATATTAAAATATTACATTTCATTTTTATTTGTTTGCAGATGTTCCTGCTTGAATGTTTTTAATGAATATTAAGGCTCAATCCTTCTCCTTTTTTTTCCTTGTGTGGCAAACAACAAAAACGGCAGCACACAACTTTATTAGACATATATGTGTGAAGAGATATTTTATCTGGAAAATAGTGATAAGAACATCACACATATTTAAATTTGTAAATTTTTGTTTAATGTTTTTATAAATCATAAGATATCGAATTTAACATTTCAGAAAATCTGCTAATTTACAAAAGAGAATATTTTAACTTTTACACTACGAAATATCTCTTATCAAATAAAGAAAAAGTGATAAACAATTGAAATTTATTAAGCATACAATCTAACTTCCATCAACAACTCCAGATTAAAACTGAACAAGTCAGGACAAAATGTCATATTGTTTATAACCTGGTAGTGATAATCTTGCGCCAAGAGCAATGTGATTTAAATATGAATAAACATATGAGCGAAAAGCCATATTCTTGTGAAGTGTGTGGATATTCTTGTTTAAAAAAATCAAAATTAGTGATACATATGAGAACTCACACTGGGAAAAAGACACAATCTTGTGAAGTGTGTGGATATTCTTTTTCTGAAAAATCCACATTGGTGACACATATGAGAACTCACACTGGGGAAAAGCCACATACTTGTGAAGTGTGTGGATATTCTTGTTCTCAAAAGTCAAACTTAGTTAGACATAGAAGAATTCACACAAGGGAAAAGCCACATTCTTGTGAAGAGTGTGGATATTCTTTTACTGAAAAATCAAACTTAGTGAGACATAGGAGAATTCACACTTGGGAAAAACCACATTCTTGTGAAGTATGTGCATATTCTTGTTCTCAAAAGTCAAATTTATTGACACATATGAGATCTCACACTGGGGAAAAGCCACATTCTTGTGAAGTGTGTGGATATTCTTGTTCTCAAAAATCAAATTTCCTGACACATATGAGAACTCACACTGGGGAAAAGCCACATACTTGTGAAGTGTGTGGATATTCTTGTTCTCAAAAAGCACATTTAGTGGTACATATGAGAACTCACACTGGGGAAAAGCCACATTCTTGTGAAGTGTGTGGATATTCTTGTTCTACAAAATCCACATTAGTGACACATATGAGAACTCACACTGGGGAAAAGCCATATTTTTGTGAAGTGTGCGGACATTCTTTTTCTGATAAATCCACATTAGTGACACATATGAGAACTCACACTGGGGAAAAGCCGCATTTTTGTGAAATGTGCGGACATTCTTTTTCTAGAAAATCAACATTAGTGAGACATATGAGAACTCACACTGGGGAAAGAGCCCTCGAATATAAAGTTAAATCATAATCAAGTGTTATCTCCAGGATTAGTAACATGAGAATTCACACTCAAACGCTTCATGAAATAATATATAGAAATCAGTGTCTACCAAGACTATATTTGCCCAGGGGAGAAGGAGATCTGGGACTCTCCAATCTCAATCATCAACATAGGGCAACTATTGTGAGCACCGGTCAGTATCTGAGAAGCTCCCAGAATCACACTCTCTCAATAGTATATGAACACCAATAGACAAGAGCCAGAAGAACAACATCAGTCACCCAGCTGGCCAAGCACTTTGGTCAGGGCTGTCTCTCAGATGAGGATGAAACACCAACCAAGTGTGCCACAGAAATAGCAAGAAAGAGCCGGCAGAAATATACTGAGACCTTCCAAAGGATAAATCTTAAAGAATGGGACCAACGTCAGCATTATTTTGGGGGCGGGGAACTCTCTCAGGAATACATAGATAGAGAAGGTTCCTTGGACTGGCTCAAAAAGGGAGTCTTCCACCTCGATCAGGAAAGGGTCATAATGGTTGCTCCAGACCAGGGATTGATGACCAATGCATTAAACAAGATGGCATGTATCAGTAATGACAATAAATGAAGGTTCTGCCATACAGAATTGGAAAGTGTTAGTCATCTGATATCAAGTTGCCAAGTTCTTTTAGGGGATGGCTACTATACAGTGAGATATGATGGAGTATGTAAGTCCCTCCAGTGGACCATCTGTAAAAAATTAAACATCCAGTGTAGCAGCATGTCCTGGGAACATCAACCTGAAAGAACAGTTGGAAATGACCTATATACCATACATTACAACCATGTAATCTTTAAAGCCACTTACCTTGAAAATGCTGCTGTGAAATCTGACATAGTTACATGGAATACGTCAGAGAGTGTTTCAACCTTGATTGAAGTGAGTGTTCCTAATGATGGCGGACTGAACAGAGCTGAAAGAGAGAAACAGAACAAATACCAAGGTCTCATGTTGATATGAAAAGAAACTTGAATCTTAAAGAGATATCAATCATACCAGTTATCATAGGTGCCACAGGGCTTATGAAGAAGAACCTGAAGTCCAACCTACCTAATATTCCTGGTGAACCAAATGCAAAAGATATCCAGACAATTGCACTTAAGGGAACAAAAGGATACTAAAAAGAGCTCTCGGTTGGTTTCAATAAAATGCAGGACAATGTTGACAGCTGGTTTGGCTGCCCATTACAATCTTCAATGAACGAAAATTAATAATAGAGGAAAACCCACATTATTGTGAGTAGTGCTGATATTCTTGTTCTCAAAAATTAAAATTAGTGATACATATGAGAACTCACATTGGGGAAAAGCCACATTCTTGCCTAGTGTGTAGATATTCTTGTTCTCAAAAATCACATTTAGTGACACATATGAGAAATCACTCGGACACTATCCTCGAGTCTCTAAGGTCTTTCTGTAAAGGGGTGTTCCAGAACAACCTGATATGAGAATACTTTTCCCTAAAGTAAACCCTGACCAAATATTCAAATTCACATAGTATTCGCTGCCCAAGGATGATCTCCTCACTATGGCTAACCAACATTAGCTTTTACTAGGAATGGTACACCTTCTCCAAGTGATGTTAACTCAAGTAACTGCACAAAGCTTGGTACTTGTCCTGGAATCCAGTAAGACAAAAGAACCAAAACAAAAGATATACTACAACGTATGAAAATGGTTAATTGGGGAGAGGAAAAGTATGTTTCCAATTTCTTAACTCAGTGTTTCAGAGATAAAGAAGTTTATTCGAACATTCGAATATCTATACATCTCATATAAAGTTGAAGTGTTAGCCCCAGGTAGTAGGCCCCGTATTTCTGAGAACTTTGGCTGAAGTAAGACAAAAAATGGAGAAAAGCCACATACTTGTGAAGTGTGTGGATATTCTGGTTCTGAAAAATTAACGTTAGTAATACATGTGAGAGAACTTGAATGCCTACTAGACACTGTCCTCGAGTGTCTAAGGTCTCTCTGTACAGCGGTTTATCAGAAAAACCTGGCATGAGGATACTTTTTTCATAGAAGTAAACCCTGACCAAATATTCAAAATCACATAGTATTCGCAGCCCAAATAAGCTCTCCTCACTACCACTACCCCACAGCTTTTCCGAGGAATGGTGCACCTTCTCCAAGTGATATTACCTCAAGTGATACCATGGAACTGGATACTCCACCAGACAAGAAATTCTTGTCCTGGAATCCAGTAAGACCAAGAGACCAACATGAAAGATATACAACGTATAAAACTGGTTAATTAGGGAGAGGAAAATTATGTTCTCAATTTCTTTACTAACTCAGTGCTTGAGAGATAAAGAACTTAAATGGAACATTCGAATATTTATGTATCTCATATAGACTTCAAGTGATAGCCCCAGGTCGTGGGCCCCTTGATTTCTGAGAACTTCAACTGAAGTAAAATAAAACAAAAAAAAGGGAAAAGCTAAATTCTTTTGAGGTGAGCGGCTATTCAACATCAAAAATCAGGCTTAGTCACCCATATGAGAACTCACACTGGGGAAAATTCTTGTCCTGGAATCCGGTAAGACCAAGAGACTTAAATGAAAGATAACGTATAAAAACGGTTAACTGGGGAGAGGAAAATTATGTTCTCAATTTCTTTACTAACTCAGTGCTTTAATGGAACATTCGAATATCTATGTATCTCATATAGACTTCAAGTGTTAGCCCCAGGTCCTGGGCCCCTTGATTTCTAAGAACTTCGACTGAAGTAAAATAAAAAAAGTGAAAAGTCACATTGTTGCAAAGTGTGTAATTATTCTGGTTCTGACAAATCTAATTTACTGAAACACATGAGAACCCACTCAGTTAAACCAGATATAGTGATTTGGGACAGAGCAAACAAAAAAGCGACCGTAATAGAGGTCAGTGTACCCAATGATACAGGGCTTAACAGAGCTGAGAGGGAAAAGATAAAGTATCAAGGACTTATGTATGATATGCAACGAAATTGGAAATTAAAAGACGTTTCAATTATACCAGTCATCATAGGAGCAACTGGGCTTATGAAAAAGAACTTTAAAAAGTACATAGCAAGCATACCCGGTGAACCAAGTGCAAGTGAAATACAAACGATTGCACTGAAAGGGACGGCTAGAATCCTGAAAAGATCTCTTGGTTGGACTCACTAAAATAGGGGTAAATGTCAGACATCTGGTTGGATGTCCCATCCCCTAGAAGAAAAAGTTTAAGAAAAATGAAAAAAAAAAAAGTGAGACAACACACACAACAATTGCTGGTTCTGCCACACAAATGTAGAGAGTTTGAACCACCTGACATCCAGTTGTAAAGTCCTGTTGGCTACTATACAATGGAGTGTGTAAATAATTCCACTGAAAAATTTGTAAAACCTTGAATATCAAATGTAGTTGCAAGGGTTGGGAACATGTACCAGAAGGAACAGTTGGAGATATATCATATATTATCCACTATGACTACGAAATATATCTGCATACCTAGAAAACGAGGATATTTAGCCAGACATATCGATATGGGATAAAAGGAAGAAAGTAGCAACCCAAGTTGGAATACGTGTCTCGTATAATACTGGCGTTAACAGAGCTGAGAGAAAGAAAATAACAAAATACCAAGAAGTTTTGTCCGACATAAAAGAAATTGAAATCTTAAGACGATCTCAAGCATTCCAGTCATTATAGAAACAACCAGGCTACTGAACAGGAATTTCAAAAAACTATCTGGCGAATATATCTGGTGAGAAATACAAACAATTGCACTTTAAGGGACGGTTAGAATCTTTAAAAGATCTCACAGTTGGAGTTACTAAACTAATGGGAGAATGTTTGGCATCTGGTAGAAGGCTCCACTTCCAACAGAAACAATGTGATAAGAAAATTAGATAAAAAAAACACATCCTTGTGAAATGTGTGCCTATTATTTTTTTCTAAATAATGAAATGTTAGTGAGACATATGAGAACTTAACACTGGAAAATTCATAGTTTAGAACAATTTGTGAATATTCTTCTATTTTTAAGTCATTGATGCACATGAAAAAAACACAAAATTAGTAAAAATATATTGTTGCAAAATATGCTTATCGTCTTATTCTAAGAATTTGCATTTATTTATATGAGAACTTCAAACTAGACAACATTACATTGAACACACTTGAAAGGACTCATGCTTGATGCAACAATTCCAAATGAATATGGTCATAATAAAGAGAAAAAGAGAATAATATAATATTAGTAAATAAATAATCACAAACACTATAATTGGGTGCAACTGAGAGAAAAGTCTCAGACATGAAATAAAGCTATATAATAATATATATTTGTGTTATAGTGTTTCTATTCAGAAAAAAATGTATTTCTTGTAAGGTAAAAACCACCAAGAGAGCAAAGGTCAATGGGATAAGGTATGTTTCCCTTTTGTGTGATGTGCAATGCAAAGATGTCTGTTCGTCATGTTAAAAGAACTGTCTTGCATACGGTATTTGTTACGGTTGTAAACAGTGTTGATATGTGTATCCACCCGCACATGGAAAACCACAGAGGCTGTATACTAACAAAACAGAAAAGAAAACATTATACATACATTAATAGATAAATTTACATGAACATCGTTACATAGAGGCAATACAACCTGACACGTACATATGCACGTTATGTATATGTATATATATGCAGCAGTATACTACAACGCATGCTCTTACCTGTCACATTAGAGAGCACTTTTCTTAGATGAAATTGAAATGAGAACAAGGGAAGTGATTCAGGTTGCTTCAAACATTATTTCAGATATTAATAACTGAAATAATGATTAATGAATTCTATCTACATATGTTAACGTCAAGATGTTTAAAGTAAAATTATTTCTTTAATTAATATTAATATGTGGTGGTTAAATATATTTTCATTTTTATTTCAATATAATACATAAACGAACTAATCAATTGTGAATTGTCTCCCCTGACTTTTTGCATGATAAACTTGTTTGCAAATATAAAAAAAAATATTTGAATAGACAATGAACCCAGTTACATAGACGCTGTATACTAACAAAACAGAAAAGAAGACATTATACATACATTGAGAGATAAATTTACATGAACATCGTTACATAGAGGCAATACAACCTGACACATAGATATGCACGTTATGTATATATGCAACAGTATACTACAGCGCATGCTCTTAGCTGTCCCATGGCCTACTAATATGTACAGTCGAACATGTCACATTAGAGACCACCTTTCTTGGAGGTCATTGAAATAAGAACAAGACAGAAGATTAGGGTCACTTTAAGCATTATTTCAGATATAATAACTGGAATAATGCTTAATTCTGTGAAACCATATCCAGTTCCACTAAACAACCATGTTACTTTATATTATGCCTATAGCAACAATGCGAAATTCTGGCAAACCTAATCCAGTTCAACTACACAAAAATATAACTTTATATTAAGCATATAAAAACAAGGACACATTCTCTGAAGCCTAATCCACTTCCACTACACAAGCATACAGCAACAATGCCACATTCTGTGAAACCATATCCAGTTCCACTAAACAAAAATGTGACTTCATATTATGCATATAGCAACAATACGAATGTTCTGTGAAGCCTAATCCAGTTCCACTACACAAACATGTGACTTTATATTAAGCATATAGCAGTATTGTCACATTCTGTGAAACCTAATTCAGTTCTGCTACTCAGCAATATGAGTTTATATTAAGAATATACCAAAAATGCAACATTCTGTAAAACCTACTCAAATTCCACTACACAACATAATTACTTTATATTAAGCAAATAGCACCAATGCCACATTCTATGAAGCCTAATCAAGTTCCACTACACAACAACGTTGGTTTATATTAAATATATAGCAACGATGCCACCTTCTGTTAAACCTAATCTAGTTCCACTGCACAAAAATGTGACTTTATATTAAGCATATAGCAAGAATGACACAGTCTGTGAAGAATAATCTATTTCCACTGCACAACCACGTTACTTTTTATTAAGCATATAGCAAGAATGACACAGTCTTTGAAACCAAATCCACTTCCACTACACAAGCATGTGACTTCATAATAAGCATATAGCAATAATGCCACAATATGTAAAGCCTAATCCAGTTCCTCTACACAACCAGGTGACTTTATATTAAGTATATAGCAACAATGACACATTTTTTGAAACCTAATCCACTTCCACTACACAAACATTTAACTTTATAATAAGCATATAGCAACAATGTCATATATGAAGCCTAATCCATTCGTGTACACAAACATGTGACTTTCTATTGAGAAAATAGCAACAATGCCACATGCTGTAAAACCTAATCCAGTTCAAATACACATCCATGTGACTTTATATTAAGCATAAAGCAACAATGCCACATTATGTGAAGAATAATCTATTTCCACTACACAACCACATGACTTTTTATTAAGCATATAGCAAAAATGCCACATTCTTTCAAACCTTATCGATTCCACTACACAGTAATGTGATTTTATATGAATCAAATAACAATGCCACATTTTGTGCAACCTAATCCAATTCAACTACACAACCACTTAACTTTATATTAAGCAAATAGCAATAATGACACATTCTGAGAAACCAAATCCAGTACCACTACACAAAAATGTGACATTATATTAAGCATATAGCAACAATGCCTCATTCTATGAAGACCAATCCAGTTTCACTACACAACCACGTGACTTTATATATATATAGCAGATAGCAAAAATGCAACATTCTGTTAAACCTAATCAAGTTTCACTAAACAAAAATGTGACTTTTTATTAAGCATATAGCAAAAATGCAACATTCTGTTAAACCTAATCAAGTTTCACTAAACAAAAATGTGACTTTTTATTAAGCATATAGAAACAATGCCACATTCTGTGAAGCCTAATCCACTTCCAATACACAACAAAGTGACTGTATATAAAGTATATAGTACTAAAGCCATATTCTATTAAGCCTTATCCAATTCAACTACAAAACTCTGTGGCACCTTATCCAGTACCACTACGGAAAAATGTGACTTTGTATTAAACATAAAATAATGATGCCACAATCAATTACACTATTATACAAACATAGCAACAATGCTACATTCTGTGACACCTTATCCAGTTCCACTACACTACCTCGTGACTTTATATTAAGCATAAAGCAATAATACAACATTGTTTTGAGCCTATATCAGTTCCTCTGCACAAGAATGTGACCTTATATTAAGCATATAGAAACGGGGCAACATTCTGTAAAACCTAATACAGTTCCACAACACAACCATGTGACTATATAATAAGCATATAGCAACAATGACACATTGTTTGAAACCTAATCCAGTTCCACAACACACCCATGTTACTTTTTATCAAGCATATAGCAACAATGCCACATTCTGTGAAACCTAATCCACTACACAACCACCTGACTTTATAAAAAGCACATAATGCTACATTTTGTGAAGCTTAATCTAGTTCGACTAGACAACCATGTGACATATTATCAAGCACATAACAACAATACGACAATCTAGGAAGCTTAATCCAGTTCAACTACACAACCCTGTGACATTATATTAAGCATATAGCAACAATGCCACACTCTGTGAAACCTAATCCAGTTCAACTACTCAACTATGTGACTTTATATTAATTATATAATAACAATGCCCCATTCTATGAAGCCTAATCCAGTTGCAGTACACCAGGTTTCTTAATATAAACTTACAAAGACCCTAAACAGATGGTGCAGAGATTTTGAAATATTCGATATAGTGTTACAACATTGTAATTCTATTTCATTTAGATTTTATTTCAACAAATATAAAACTCGTATTAAGATTTCTGATTAATATCATCGATATTTAAACTATTTATTGACAATTATTGTATTGTAATTTTATTGCATTTTATGTCAATAACTACCACACATAAATTGCATTTTATGTCAATAATTACCACACATAAATTGAAGTTTATATCAATAAATGGCACACATAAATAGCATTTTATGCCAATAAATACCACACATAAACTGAAGTTTCTGGTTAATATTAAATATTCTGAAAATACATTTCTACAATTTTTTATTTAATAAGTTCCTCATATAGGTATGTTATTATATTCATCGCAATTAAAAGATGGTTGAATTTTTTTCATATTTCAATGCCAAATTCTATGAAGCCTAATACAGTTCCACTACACAACCATGTGATTTTATATATTATCATATAGCAACGATGACACATTCTGTGCAACTTAATCTAGTTCCACTACACAAACATGTGACTTTATATTAGGTGTATAGCAACATTGCCACGTTCTTTATTTTACATGAGGGTCACCACTTATCAAGGCTTGTAAGCAACTCGAGGATAAGGGCATTGCATGTACAGTAATCAATGAGATAGTATCGTAGTAACCATTAGTATTGTATATTTGATACGGTGTCTTACATAAGGGGGGCGGTTCATCAAGAATTTGTTTATGTTGGACTTGAAGACAACCAAGTTGTAGTCAGCTGGGAAGCAGGCAAATGGAAGAGAGTTCCACAGTCGTGCACTTCTAAGAAAGAAGCTCTGCTCATGGAATCTACCTTTGGATTTAGGCACGGATAAAGTGTGGGGAAAACTAATGACAGTAGTTTCAGCTAGACGTGTTTTTTGTGAAAGATTGGCAAGGGGGGGACGAGAGATTACAGCTCAGACGAACAGTTACCATGGAAATAACGATAAAACAAAGACATGCTCGCAACGTCTCTTCTGTGGGAGAAAGGCTGCAGGGAAGAGAAAAGTGCATGCTCAACTAAGCCACAAAGTCTATTTTGTACTTTGTCAAGGCAGGATAGGCGACTTTTAGCAGCTCCTGCCCAGATGTTGCAGCAGTACTCCATCCTTGGACGTACTTGGCTTTTATACAGATAGAGAATTGTATCAGTAGTGAGATATCTTCTGGAGCGGTAGAAGGATCCCAACATTTTCCCAGCGTCCTTGGCAACAGATCTGATGTACGTGTTCCATTTCAGATCAGGAGTAAAGGTCAAACCCAGAAGCTTGTCAAAACATGGAGCCTCCGCAAGTTGAGAACCATCCATTTCAATTGATGCCAGATGGGGATCAGAGCGTTGATGATGTAAAGATAGAAGCTTGGTTTTGGATGCATTATAAGTAACCAGCCACCTCTTCCCCCACTGTATCACACACTCAAGATCAGAGGAGAGAGCATCAGAGAGAACTTTGTCATTTACAGCCTTTGATTTGTTGGCATAGATGGTCGTGTCATCAGCATAGATGTCAACGAATGATTTAAGTATATGTTTTGGGAGATCGTTGATGTAGATCAGGAAAAGAGTTGGGCCCAGAATGGAACCCTGAGGGGTCCAGCATTAATATTGTGGGCCTCTGATTTCTGCCCAACAATCACTACTCTTATGAACCTATCGAAGAGAAATGATTTAATAATTGAGAAAACATTTCCAGTGATACCGTAGCTGGAAATCTTGTGAAGTAGGTCCTTATGCCATACCTTATCAAAGGCCTTCGCCCTGGAAAGGAAGCCTTTGTCAAGAGATTCACTAATCCTATGAAATATAACCGTTAGCACATCTGCTGTAGATCTAGCAGAGTGGAAACCATATTGCATATCACTAAGAAGGTTGTTTCTGCTGAGTTGGTTGACTACTTCTTTATTTAATATGGATTCCAGCAACTTGCTCATGACATACAGGAGACTTATTGGTCTGTACTGAGAGGGAGATGACTTGTCGCCTGAATTCTTAAATACAGGGCATACTGATGAGGTTTTTCAGGGTGTTGGAAAGCACTTCTCCTGAAGGCAATGCTTAAACAGTTTTGTAAGTATGGGAGCAAGTTCTGGTTGAAGCTTTTTCAACACTATAATTGGAATGCCGTCAGGGCCAGTTGCTTTACTGGAAACAAGGTTCTTGATGAGCTTGGCGACCTCATGCTCAGATATTTGTATGTTGCATAGCGTGCTGTCTGTTATAGGACGAAATACAGGAAGTTGATGGTCTTCGTCGCTTAGGGTACAATTAGCTGCAAAGTTCTTGGCAAATAGTTTGGCCTTGTCTGATGCTGACCAGATGACCTCTGGTCCATTGATGATGGTTGGGATAGAACGCATGCTTCTGTTCAGGATCCTATTTGCTATTTGCCAGAACTGGTGGAAACCAAACTGCTGCTCAGCTACTTTGGATTTAATGAACTGAGCATATAGCTCTCTTGCATTTTTTATTACTCTTTTACAATGGTTGCTGGCAGTCCGGAAAGCAGCTTTTGTCTCAGTACATCTATTACGTTGGTTGTAGTGTTTCTCACTGAGAACGCAAACGCCGAGTTTGTTTTAAGACTTTATTCAGCCGAGAGCCGACCGCAAGTATCTACATGCTGTCTCCTTTTGTGCACTGCCCGTTTGCCGGTGTTCCCCCTGTTATCGTTCCCTGTGTACCTACGTACATTACATCTCCCCCCCCCCCAAAAAAAAAGAAAGGTCCATTTATCATGGAAAAAGGTCAGGGTAGACTGCCCTTGTGACCCTTTTGTGGTCGAGGATTATTCTGTCTCAGTATGTGACCATTGAAATCCCCCCCCCTTTTTTTTAAGTTAAGAAAAAATAAAAGGTAATTGTTCAATCTTTAGTAAATCCGGACTAAAACGATTCGGTGGTCTTATTGTATAGCCCGATCGTCGTGGCAGGGCTAGTGGGGTATGCTCACTCACTTCTCTATCTGGCTGCTCATAATCGGGCGAATTCTCACGTGTCAATGGAGTCTGTGGATGTGTGTTATTTTCTGTTGCCATATCTGGAGGCATGTTTAGTTCCGTGAAAAGGCGTTCTGGATTGTTTTCACTTGGGGATTGAGGTGCTGGCTTGGTGATACAACGGCGAGACCTGATGTGATCCTGATGACGATGAACCAACCGGCCATCCTGCAATCTGATTAAAAAGGATAAAGGAGATACTCTTTCCAGAATGTGACCAGCCAACCACATGGATACGGAACCAAAGTTCTGTGCAAATACTGCTTGGTCTTCATCAAATGAACGCATCTGGGCAGATTTGTCATGGTGAAACTTTTGACATTCTTGGTTGTTATATACAACACTTGAGGTGGCAGGCTTCATACGATCCAGATTGGTGCGCAATCTTCGCTTCATCAACAACTCTGCCAGGGTAGATCCCGTTGTTGTGTGAGGCGTTGTCCGGTATGTAAGCAGAAAATGGGATATCTTTGTTTCCACAGTTCCTCCCGACATTTTTTAATACCGTTTTTAACCAGCCCAACTGATGATGTGGACTGACAAATTTGTGTCTGATACATTCCGTTTCATGAACTCTGCAAATTCTGAACTGGTGAAGCATGGGCCATTATCACTGACAACAATGTGCGAGAGACAATTAGTAGCAAAACAGCGCCTCAACCTTTCAATTGTAGTGGCTGAAGTAGCTGCACTTGTGGTATAGACATCAACCCATTTTGAGTGTGCATCCATAATGACAAGCAGGTATTGGCCATTGTAATCGGCATAATCAACGTGAACCCGCTGCCAAGGTTCAGCTGGCCATTCCCAGGGGTGTAGTGGTGCCTTAGCAGGTAGGCTTCTGGTGTACTGACAAGGGTAACAGTTGTTCACCTTTTTTTCGATGTCAGCATCTATCCCAGGCCACCATACATAGGTCCGGGCGAGGGCTTTCATCTTGACTATGCCAGGGTGGCATTGGTGAAGCTCGTCCAACACTCTCTGCCTGAGATGGTGGGGAATTACCACTCGTGAACCCCACAGCAGGCACCCCCTTTCAACACTTAGTTCATTTTTACGAGAGAGAAATGGTAAATACGGAGGATCATGTGGGAGATTGCACCCTCCATGCTGTGTGGCTTGAACAACCTTAGAGAGGATGGGGTCTTTGCGTGTATGAGAACAAATGTCAGTCGAGTCAACGGTGGAATTGTCCAGGTGGTCCATGAGATGTATAATGCAGCCTGGTGTTGGGACATCTAACGCTTTTTGCAGGGGGAGACAACTCATTGCGTCGGCAGTGACGATGTGTGAACCAGGCCTATATTCTATCCTGTAATCGTAAGCACTCATCAACAGTGACCAACGTATTATTTCTTGGTGGCAGGGTGTCCAATGTTGGCTTTGCTGGGCTAAAGAGGCTGATAAGTGGCTTATGATCCGTAATGATACGGAATGCCCGTCCAAATAAGTAGTGATGAAACTTTTTAACCTCAAAGATAATACTCAGTCCCTCCTTGTCCAACTGACTATAATTTTTCTCAGCCGGTGACATTGTTCTCGAAGCAAAAGCAACAGATTTTTCTGAACCGTCGGCAAAGATGTGCGAGAAAACAGCTCCGACACCATATTGACTGGCGTCACAGGTCAGTACCAGTTCCTTCTTCGGGTTATAGTGAACCAGGACATTTGTGGTCTGCAATGCATCTTTGGCTCGCTGAAAAGCTGTTAATTTGGGGGTGCCCCACGTCCAAGAGACATCTTTCCGCAGTAGATAATAGAGGGGGCCCAATTTATCTGCGACGTTGGGGACGTACCTAGCGTAGAACTGGAATAAGCCCAAGAAAGCCTTAAGTTCGGTCACATTGCATGGGGCTGGTGCATCCCGGATGGCACGGATCTTTTCTGCTGTTTATTTACTGCACCCATCTGAACAAGAGAAAAACATGATTTAAATGAGTATGCCTAAATAACTACGGATGAATATCTAATATGGCCGACCAGATGGGTGATCAAAAAGTCAGATCGAGCTTACCGGAAACGAAATGAAATTGACGCCTTCTAAACAAAAATGAGTACCTTTTATTTTCTTGCATAAAAAAAAAACTTACTCGACGAGAACACGACTGTTTTTGCTTTAATAATTATTTTTTATTCAATCGTAACAAATAAAAATTTCAATTTGGCTTGAACTTTGCGGTTTTCAGATTATTTTTTATTTTTATTGTTTTTTAGCCGGATTTAACTAATAAACAAAACAAAACCAATTTTGGTACTTATGCACTTATGTTACCGTTATTTTTTATGGTTTAAGTGCCTTCTCAAATGTTTGAAGTGTTTCTAATGTTTAACCTATAACTATAATCTCTGCCCCCCCCCAAAAAAAAACGGCCCCAAAAATATCCAATTAAGAAAATAACACATAACCAAATAATCCGAAAAGGGCAAAGTTCAAGCGAAAAAAAAAAAAAAAAAAAAAAAAAAGGGCAGGTGTTAATTAGGTCTCATTGCGTTTTCCGATACGCTCGATCTGACTTTTTGATCACCCGTCTGGTCGGCCATATTAGATATTCATCGTTAGTTATTTAGACGAGACATACACATTTAAATCATGATTTTCTCTAGTTCAAATGGGTGCAGTAAATAAACGTTTAACTCGAAATGACCCGTAATGTACTAATGTATAACATAAGACACAGAAAAGAAATATTTATAATGCGTACACAGCTTTATTTTCTCATATAATCACCGTACGCACTCAATGGATTTTACCTGTAAATGTTACCTTACGCTACAACACGACCACTCTAATTTATTTTTTTATAAGTATTTGAGGTCACCGACAACGAATCTGAATAAAACCCGCCGCAAATTTACCGTTTGCATGGTATGAGCCCCTGCCCTGGGCCTTGGGGCTATTTTGTGCCATTTTACCACCTTCAGTAGTGTTTTTTTTTTTTTTTTTACATGATACGACTGATACGTTCGTGTGTAAACGGGCGTAAAAAAAGAGGGGGGTCATTTTTTTTTCATCTTTCGTAGCTTTTAAAGCTTTTTAATTGATAAAAAAGTAAAGTTTTCATGAGCGGTTTCCAAAAACATAAGCACCAAACATATTTTTATGCTTTTCGTTCTTTTTTTTTGGGGGGGGGGGGGTATTCCATTAACAGGTGCTTCTCTCTGTAGGTTAATCAACCGTTTTTCCGTAAGTAACGCGCAGACATTTACCATTTCACATAAATTCTGTTTGCACAGACAAAACTTCTTGAAAATTAAACCTAATCCCTTTTTTTAGTCGGGAATATTTGACCGTCATTTGACAGCGACGGTAACAAATCGGCGGTTCAATGTCGTAGAACCTTATAATTGAAAACTGATCCCAATGATAAAAGTTATAAAAAATATTTATTTTCAACTTTTTTTTTAATCTGAAAGTTAAATTTGTAATCTATGTTTTTTTTGTTTTTTTTTTAAGTATTCACAACTTACCAAGGCCCAGAAGCCACTTAAGGATAAGGGGTAATGAGTGTACAGTGGTTAAGGGGGGCATGTCGTAATAATCGTTAGTAGTGGAAATTTGTCAAATTGGATTACTTAAGGGGAGGGCTCATAAGAATTTGTTTATGTTGGACTTAAAGACAAACATATTGTAGCCCATTGGAAAGCAGGAAAACGGAACAGAGTTCCATAGTAATGCAGTTCTGAGAAAGAAGCTTTGTTCATAGAATCTATGTTTAGGTTAGGACAGATGAAGAGTTGGGGAAATTATTGACAGTGGTTTTAGCTAGACGAGTGTTTTTCATGAACCGTCAGGCCAAGGGGATCATAGATTTGAGCTAAGACGACCACTTTCCATGAAAATAACGATAAAGCAAAAATAGGGTCTGTACGAGCCCTTTATAGTCTCGCACAAAAACATGCGTTCACATCTCAAGCCATTTTTTCTTTTTATACACATACACGCACGTAGATATATTCAAGTTCACGTGCACACACACACACGCTAATGTATGCACATGTACACACACGTACGCACACATGGGCAACGTAACTTCCCATTTGAAGGAAATCCACACATGCGCAAAAGACCACCGGAAACAACTATAAAAGCAAGAGAGCTGAGTTGTTTTTCTCCCTTTTTGATTCAGCTTCCGACTTAAGCGATCGACGGACCAACCGTGCGCGTCTACTTTCTGTGGGGCCAGAGTCAACAGACAGTACGTACACCTTACACACTTTCTATCTCCGTAACCTGGATTGACTTTCGCTGTCACCAGTTAACAGCGAGAGACGCACGCCAAACTAAACACGTGCTGTACCCTTTTCTATCATTAGTTTCTTCATAAAATAAATTCTAGTTCGTTTTTTCAATAAACGCGTTGTTCGTTCCTTCCTCGAAGCAATTCATTTTTCCTTTTTCAATTCAATTCATTTTACCTATTTTGCATGACTGGGGGATATATATAATATATCCACCAATCAGCTACAAATTGGTGACCCCCAACATGATATGAACATGCATTTCCTTCTATACCACAAGTCCCGCAACAAACTGGCGACTGACTGACGTGAAACAAACATGCATGGTGACCCTATTTTTTTTAAATTAATTGTTTTGAGCGAGACGCATGTTTTATTTGATAAATAAAAAAATGAACATTTCAACAAAGAAAAACAAGTGAACTACTACAGAGAAGAATTTCAATTAAATACAATGACGAAACCCTTCGTTAGACTCGGCAGAAAAATGAAGACGGAGCTGTCGACTTCGTACTGAATATAAAGAAAAATTCGACCTCGACAAACATTTTTCACAGCTTCCTGACATTACCCTGCAAGAAACGCGAGGAGTATAATAACATAGGCCTATGTACGTTCTCTCCTGCACAGCAGATGCAACAACAAAGAAGCAATTACAGGACATCCCTATCAACACATAGGAAGAAGTTGAATCAACAATATGAGTTGAGATGCACCACACACATAACTGGAAGTTTTGTTAACAGCCGGCAACTGGACACCCACCGTTCAACATGAATTAATGTGCAACTAGCGCTCGTACAGACAATGTACACACACTACCGCGGACTCACTTGCGAAGACAATGTCAACTGGACACACCACGTCAACACGAACAAATATTTTCCTTCCAAACGAACAATTCACTTCACTATCCAAGCAACTCGTTGCACATGTCAGCACAGAAAAAATAAAAATAAAAACAAACAAACAAATGTCAGCCTAAAAAAGAGTAAACGCTTTTTCCACGCGTAAGTAAATACTTTTTTTACGAACACACTCCATTTTTGACGGTTTTTAAACAACCACACCAACAGCAAACAAAAACAGGAGGAAAAGCCAATTGCCCAAAACATTTCTTTAAAAAAAATATATACATTGCATATTTTTTTTTCCTGGAAAGGGGAGCATTGTACGAGCCATTTATAGTCTCGCACAAAAACATGCGTTCACATCTCAAGCCATTTTTCTTTTCATACACATACGCGCACACATACACACACATAGATATATTCACGTTCACGTACATATACCCACATTCATGTGCATACACACACATGTATGCACATGCATGCACACATGGGCAACATAACTTCCCATTTGAAGGAAATCTACACATGTGCAAAAGACCACCGGAAACAACTATAAAAGCAAGAGACCTGAGCTGTTTCCTCCCTTTTTGATTCGGCTTCCGACCTAAGTGGTCGATGGACCTACCACTGCCTTTCGAGGCGTGCGCGCGCCCACATGCATCATGTCCTCTGCTATAAGTGGGGCAAGAGTCAACAGACAGTACGTACACCTTACATGCTTTCTATCTCCATAACCTGGATTGACTTTCTCTCTATCTATATGCAATGATAGACTTTCCCTCTCACCAGTTAACAGCGAGAGACACACGCCAAACTAAACACGTACTGTACCTTTTCTTTCATTTGTTTCCTCATGAAATAAATTCTAGTTCGTTTATTTCAATAAACACATTCGTTCCTTCCTCAAAGCAATTCATTTATCTTTTTTCAATTCAATTCATTTTACCTATTTTGTATGACTGGGGGATATATATAATATATATCCACCAGTTTGCTACAGTTCACAACATCTCTTCTCTGGGAACGAGATTGCAGGGAAGAGAAAAGCGCACCCCCCCCCCCCGACTATGCTAAAAGTCTATTTTGAACTGTCAAGGCAGGATAAGCTACTTTTAGTAGCTCCTGCCCAACTGTGGCAACAGTACTTCATCCTTGGACGATCTTGGCTTTTATACAGGTAGAGAATTTTATCAGCAGTGAGATATCTACTGGAGCGGTGAAATGATTCAACCATTTTCCCAGGAGCATTGGCAACAGATTTGATGCACGTGTTCCATTTCATATCAGTACTTAAGGTAAGACCTAGCAGTTTGTCAAAACATGGAGCCACTCTAAGACGAGAGCCATTCATTTCAATTGATGACAGATGGAGATCAGAGCGTTGATGATGTAATGATTGAAGCTTGGTTTTAGATGCATTAAAATTAACCAGCCGCCTCCTTCTCCATTGTACCACGTAATCAAAATCAGAGGAGAGGAGAGAGAATGAGAAAGAACTTGGTCGTTTACGGCCTTTGAAAGGTTGCCATTGATGGCAGTGTCCTCAGCATAAATGTCTACAAATGATCTTAGGATGTGATTTGGGAGATCATTTGTGTAGATCAGGAATAGAATTTGGCCCAGGATGGACCCAGGAGCATTAATACTGTGAGCTTCTGATTTCTTCCAATCAACCAACCACTACTCTTATGAATCTATCAGAGAGAAATTATTTACTAATTGAAAAGACATTTCCAGTTATACCGTAACTGGAGATTTTGTGGTGTAGAGTTTATATCATATCCAATCAAAGGCCTTTAATATGTCACGGCAGTTGCCCTGGAAAGGAAGCCTTTCTCAAGAGATTCATTCACTAAACGTGAAAGAAGAAAACGTGCAAATTGTGGAATTTATCGGCGAGAGGGGGCAATCTCTTAAATACCCAGCAAAAATTTATTTCGAATGTTACAATTGAAATTAATATAATTTAGCTTATTCCTACTAAAAAAAAAAAACAATAATGTTTACCATCAAAATTAATTGGAAATTTAAATTGAATATGATATTTCAAACAATGTAGATATACATTTTCTTCTGCATTTATCCGCAACCTTTTTAAAACAAACAAGTCACAAGATTTTTTAAATTTTATAGACTGCTAAAAAATAGAAAATTAAAAAAAAAAGCTATATAACTTTAGTTAGATGTGGCTGTTATTAATTTGCTTAGCAATGCTTAGCCGACACTCTTTCAAAGGAGGTAGTACTGCCTGTGATGATGACTGAGTAAAACTATATCTCATTCCAACAAACGAAGCCCTTAACGTGCTAAAATAATAAGACAACATATAACATGTACGCTCACACAAACCAGCAATCTGAACGTGCATCCAGGAGATAAGCGCCCGCGTGTTTGCGTGTTGTGTGGGTACGTGGGAGAGACGGATGAGGGGAAAAAGACTTACCTCAAGACCAGCTCAGCGTTACCGACCAAAAATAGAAAAGAAAGACCAAGATGGCGGCCGCCGTCTTTTGTAAATTATGATGTCTTGCAAAGTCACATGAATTCTCGGAATATGCAAATTTAGCCGGCCTAGAATGACGATAAAAGCGGGTGAGGGGAAAGACGTGAGGAGCGACGATTGAGTTGGCTGGGGAATCGTGTGGCTGTTGCTTCTTGTGCCGTGTGAGGATATTTTACCGTTGTTGGAATCCGTGCAGAACCGGTGTAAAAAGATTATTGAATTGCTGCAACATTTATAACATCTTTTCCTGAACTTACCGTGTTAAAGAGAGAGTCAGGCGCCATCTTGAATTTTTCCTTACACATTTCTGTTATAAGCTATCTCGGCCATTTGGCCTCTAGGACTATGACCGAGTCGAAATTTGACTTAAAGCTCATACCCGAGTTTGACGGGTCCACATCCATCGTCGACTGGGTTGAAAGGGTCGAGCTGACGTGCGACCTTTGTGAGGTGAAAAGGGTACACACTGTGATTCCCCTGAGATTGGCTGGGGGTGCCTTGAGTGTATATCAGCAACTCAGTGCTGCCGAAAAGGGAGATGTCACCGCAATTAAAGCTGCGCTGTACAAGGCATTTGCCATGGATCCTTGTACGGCTTGTGAAAAATTTGCTTCCCGAAAACTTCTACCAGAGGAAAGCGTGGACGTTTTCTTCGCTGAGTTAAAGAAACTCGCAGTTCTGTTCGGTGCAGGGGTGTCGGAGCGGACGCTCGCGTACGCATTTGTGGCGGGCCTTCCCACTCGGGTGAAGCAGCTACTGAGAGCCTCAACCAGCGTTTCAACAACGACCATGGAACACTTGATGGAACGTGCTCGAGCCATCATCAAAGATGAGGAGGACCTGGGGGAACCAGTTGTGATGGCGACATAGACAGGCCAGATTGGCGCTCGGGAGATTCCGAATCAGAACCCTGCAAGCAATGGGAAATGTTTTCGCGGCGGCCGACGCGGACATTTTGCAAGGAATTGCACCAACAGGGGGCGTGTGCGCTGTTTTAAGTGTGGCGGTTTGGGGCATCTAGTCCAAAACTGTGCGGGAAACGTATCAGGGGAGAGGACGTCAGCGCCGCCCTGCTCCCCGAGCAAAATTTGAACAAGGCGCAACCAGTGATGACCGTCTACGTAAAAGATTCTCAGCATATCAACCTGGCAGAGCTGGACGCTGTTGTAAAGGGGGTAAATCTGGCCCTGCAGTGGCAGTCTAAGAAGTTGACCTTGTACACAGATTCTCTCTGTGTCTACCACTGGGTGTCTGACACACTTTCAGGACGGACACGAATCCGTACCAAGGCAGCAAGCGAAATGTTAATACGGAGAAGGCTAGACACGCTAAAAAACCTGGTATCTGAGTATGGGCTATCACTGAGCGTCACTCTGGTGCCATCACATTGTAATCGTGCTGACCAACTGACCCGTGTACCTCACAAATGGTATGAAGCCGCGAAGATGAGAATGGAGATTACTGCTCAATCTTGTGCAGTTGCAATCGACCCATGTCAAATACAAAAAATTCATGCACAGAGCGGACATCCGGGTATCAAGAGGACCCTTTATTTTGTGAGGCGCGCATACCCAGCAGTGACCAAGATGGATGTCAGACAGATCGTCAGAAATTGTGAGGCTTGCTAGTCTATTGATCCTGCACCAGAGCGATGGCAGAAGGGTCGCTTGGAAGTTGAGAGTGTGTGGCAGCGGCTGGCCATGGATATTACCCATTACAGTGGCAAGCCCTTTCTAACTGTCATTGATTGCGGGCCTACAAGATTTGCGGTGTGGTGGCAGATGACCAGACAGGATTCAGCAAATGTTGTTCGCCACCTATCATCCATTTTTTTTGAGCTAGGTGCGCCGGAAGAGCTCCTGACTGACAATGATGCAGCATTTTGTAGCCAACAAGTTCGGCAGTTGTTAGATGAGTGGGGCGTCCGACTACGGTTGCGATGTGTGCATGTGCCGTCAGGAAATGGCATTGCTGAAAGAAGTCATCGCAGCATCAAGAGAATTGCTGCCAGGAAGCGATGTACTATTGCGGAGGCCACATATTGGTACAACATTACGCCAAAGGACGGGACGTCCCCTTCAACCGCACCTGCAAATGCTATTTACACGTACCGAGTCGGAGTGAAGGGAATCAATATTACGCAGCCAACCAACAAGGGAACATATAGCAGATATGTAGTGGGAGATCCAGTGTGGGTGCGGCCCCCAGGAAATCGGTGCACTGACAAGTTTAAGCGAGGACAAATATCTGGAGTGATTAGCCAGCAGTCTGTTTTGGTCGATGGAACCCCACGACATGTGCGTGATCTTCGCCCAGCTACCGAGGTGCGTCACAAAACTACAGAAGAAAGCAGTGAAGCGTCTAGCGATGAGCTGCCGATGCACGGATTCAGTGAGCCCCCTCCAGAGACTGATAGCGATACTTCATCTGATGAGGCGGAACCAGATCCAGAGCCCGAATCTGAAACAGTGAATGTACCTCTTCGCAGAAGCACACGCACTAAAAGGCCCCCCCCCAGTGCTCTCTATGTGATCATCAGATCAGGGGGGAGTGTAACGTGCATCCAGGAGATAAGCGCCCGCGTGTTTGCATGTTGTGTGGGTACGTGGGAGAGACGGATGAGGGGAACAAGACTTACCTCAAGACCAGCTCAGCGTTACCGACCAAAAATAGAAAAGAAAGACCAAGATGGCGGCCGCCGTCTTTTGTAAATTATGATGTCTCGCAAAGTCACACGAATTCTCGCAATATGCAAATTTAGCCGGCCTAGAACGACGATAAAAGCGGGTGAGGGGAAAGACGTGGGGAGGGACGATTGAGTTGGCTGGGGAATCGTGTGGCTGTTGCTTCTTGTGCCGTGTGAGGATATTTTACCGTTGTTGGAATCCGTGCAGAACCGGTGTAAAAAGATTATTGAATTGCTGCAACATTTATAACATCTTTTCCTGAACTTACCGTGTTAAAGAGAGAGTCAGGCGCCATCTTGAATTTTTCCTTACACATTTCTGTTATAAGCTATCTCGGCCATTTGGCCTCTAGGACTATGACCGAGTCGAAATTTGACTTAAAGCTCATACCCGAGTTTGACGGGTCCACATCCATCGTCGACTGGGTTGAAAGGGTCGAGCTGACGTGCGACCTTTGTGAGGTGAAAAGGGTACACACTGTGATTCCCCTGAGATTGGCTGGGGGTGCCTTGAGTGTATATCAGCAACTCAGTGCTGCCGAAAAGGGAGATGTCACCGCAATTAAAGCTGCGCTGTACAAGGCATTTGCCATGGATCCTTGTACGGCTTGTGAAAAATTTGCTTCCCGAAAACTTCTACCAGAGGAAAGCGTGGACGTTTTCTTCGCTGAGTTAAAGAAACTCGCAGTTCTGTTCGGTGCAGGGGTGTCGGAGCGGACGCTCGCGTACGCATTTGTGGCGGGCCTTCCCACTCGGGTGAAGCAGCTACTGAGAGCCTCAACCAGCGTTTCAACAACGACCATGGAACACTTGATGGAACGTGCTCGAGCCATCATCAAAGATGAGGAGGACCTGGGGGAACCAGTTGTGATGGCGACATAGACAGGCCAGATTGGCGCTCGGGAGATTCCGAATCAGAACCCTGCAAGCAATGGGAAATGTTTTCGCGGCGGCCGACGCGGACATTTTGCAAGGAATTGCACCAACAGGGGGCGTGTGCGCTGTTTTAAGTGTGGCGGTTTGGGGCATCTAGTCCAAAACTGTGCGGGAAACGTATCAGGGGAGAGGACGTCAGCGCCGCCCTGCTCCCCGAGCAAAATTTGAACAAGGCGCAACCAGTGATGACCGTCTACGTAAAAGATTCTCAGCATATCAACCTGGCAGAGCTGGACGCTGTTGTAAAGGGGGTAAATCTGGCCCTGCAGTGGCAGTCTAAGAAGTTGACCTTGTACACAGATTCTCTCTGTGTCTACCACTGGGTGTCTGACACACTTTCAGGACGGACACGAATCCGTACCAAGGCAGCAAGCGAAATGTTAATACGGAGAAGGCTAGACACGCTAAAAAACCTGGTATCTGAGTATGGGCTATCACTGAGCGTCACTCTGGTGCCATCACATTGTAATCGTGCTGACCAACTGACCCGTGTACCTCACAAATGGTATGAAGCCGCGAAGATGAGAATGGAGATTACTGCTCAATCTTGTGCAGTTGCAATCGACCCATGTCAAATACAAAAAATTCATGCACAGAGCGGACATCCGGGTATCAAGAGGACCCTTTATTTTGTGAGGCGCGCATACCCAGCAGTGACCAAGATGGATGTCAGACAGATCGTCAGAAATTGTGAGGCTTGCTAGTCTATTGATCCTGCACCAGAGCGATGGCAGAAGGGTCGCTTGGAAGTTGAGAGTGTGTGGCAGCGGCTGGCCATGGATATTACCCATTACAGTGGCAAGCCCTTTCTAACTGTCATTGATTGCGGGCCTACAAGATTTGCGGTGTGGTGGCAGATGACCAGACAGGATTCAGCAAATGTTGTTCGCCACCTATCATCCATTTTTTTTGAGCTAGGTGCGCCGGAAGAGCTCCTGACTGACAATGATGCAGCATTTTGTAGCCAACAAGTTCGGCAGTTGTTAGATGAGTGGGGCGTCCGACTACGGTTGCGATGTGTGCATGTGCCGTCAGGAAATGGCATTGCTGAAAGAAGTCATCGCAGCATCAAGAGAATTGCTGCCAGGAAGCGATGTACTATTGCGGAGGCCACATATTGGTACAACATTACGCCAAAGGACGGGACGTCCCCTTCAACCGCACCTGCAAATGCTATTTACACGTACCGAGTCGGAGTGAAGGGAATCAATATTACGCAGCCAACCAACAAGGGAACATATAGCAGATATGTAGTGGGAGATCCAGTGTGGGTGCGGCCCCCAGGAAATCGGTGCACTGACAAGTTTAAGCGAGGACAAATATCTGGAGTGATTAGCCAGCAGTCTGTTTTGGTCGATGGAACCCCACGACATGTGCGTGATCTTCGCCCAGCTACCGAGGTGCGTCACAAAACTACAGAAGAAAGCAGTGAAGCGTCTAGCGATGAGCTGCCGATGCACGGATTCAGTGAGCCCCCTCCAGAGACTGATAGCGATACTTCATCTGATGAGGCGGAACCAGATCCAGAGCCCGAATCTGAAACAGTGAATGTACCTCTTCGCAGAAGCACACGCACTAAAAGGCCCCCCCCCAGTGCTCTCTATGTGATCATCAGATCAGGGGGGAGTGTAACGTGCATCCAGGAGATAAGCGCCCGCGTGTTTGCATGTTGTGTGGGTACGTGGGAGAGACGGATGAGGGGAACAAGACTTACCTCAAGACCAGCTCAGCGTTACCGACCAAAAATAGAAAAGAAAGACCAAGATGGCGGCCGCCGTCTTTTGTAAATTATGATGTCTCGCAAAGTCACACGAATTCTCGCAATATGCAAATTTAGCCGGCCTAGAACGACGATAAAAGCGGGTGAGGGGAAAGACGTGGGGAGGGACGATTGAGTTGGCTGGGGAATCGTGTGGCTGTTGCTTCTTGTGCCGTGTGAGGATATTTTACCATTGTTGGATTCCGTGCAGAACCGGTGTAAAAAGATTATTGAATTGCTGCAACATTTATAACATCTTTTCCTGAACTTACCGTGTTAAAGAGAGAGTCGGGCGCCATCTTGAATTTTTCCTTACACATTTCTGTTACAGAACAGATACTACATTTCATTTAATTCTACTGTCTCTGGAATTCTGGATGTGTGTATATAAGTCATAAAACGTATGTAAACTTCGATAGTCAGAATAAACTAATTTCAAAACAATCAAAGCACTAAAGCATACTTTATTTTAACCCTAACCAGACTATAGCATAGTTTATTCATATTATACAACTAAAAAAGAACGTGTTTTTAGTGGACGATATAGCTAGTGTGTTCGATATTTCAGGTTACGTTGAAGGTCGGAGGTCGCCGTTAGCATGTGTTTCTTGGGTTTTTTGGCCTTCGGGACAAGATCAAAGTGTAGTATCTGTTCCGACAGATACTGCAAGTAAAGACCATATGTGGGAGCAATCCCACATATAAGACCTTGGTCAATGTAGGGGCAAACCTTCATACCAATTGTCACTATCCAGCTCCCCTACTCCTTGGGGAGTTGGTCCCCATTTCCCCTTCACTCCTCACATTAAAAATCGGCCTTGTGCCTAATTTGCTCGGTGGGGGAGCAAATAAATACCATCTGTTCCGACAGATGCTGCAAGCAAAGACCAGCACAGACCGTATGTGGGGGTAACCCCACATATCTGACCTTGGTCAATGTAGGGGCAACCCTTCATACCAACAGTGCTTATCCAGCTCTCATTTCCCACCTCTCGGGAGCTGGTCCCCCTTTTCCCTCCTCCCTCCCTCTCTCTCTCTCTCTCTCCACATTAAAAAAAAACGGCCTTGTGCCTATTTTGCTCAGTGGGGAAGCAAATAAATAAAATCTGTTCTTCAGATTGCTGCACTTCAATTTCTTGTTCTCTGTCAGTGGAGGAGAAATCCTTCACGACTGAGACAATTTTTATTTTTGTTCCTTTTCTCCACGTTAAAAAACGACCGTGGTGTCTAACTCTGTCCCGTGGGGAGGCATTGTAAATAGGAACAATATATATATATATGTGTGTGGGCCTTCTTGCACCTTAAGTAAACAAAAATATGAAGATAAAAAAGAAACACGAGTCGTGTGACACCGGTTGAAAGAATGCAATTTGATTGGATAGAGTAATTATACTATTATTATTATTACTATGAAATATTGATAAAATTTAAAGATTGAAATTGTTGAAAAAGACTTGGAAAAGAATTTAATAACTAAGTATTTAATAATTAATAGTATTTTTAGAATTTTTTAATTTTTTAAAGTTAAGATAGAATTTAAGAATTGAAAGTATCGTAAAAGAATTTAATAAGTATTTAATAATCTATATTTGTTGGAATTTATGTGGCGGTGAAGGAAATCGACGCAAATATTTCCGCGTATAATAATATGTATCAGAGAACAATATTAGTTCTAATTATCTTTGTTTGGTTGGCAAAAAAAAAAAAAAAATATATGTTTTTACTAAAAAGAAAAGAAAAAAAAATACTTCACGTGAAATGTGGACCCATCGTAAACAGTTTTTTTTAAAAATGGTTGCTCAACTTGCTCCCTGAAATGCGCAAAAAGTTTTTTTTTTTATCATGCATGTATTTATTTATTTCTAAAACAATCATTTATTAACAAAAATCTGTTTTCTAATATTGTCAATTTCATTATTTCATTTTATTTATAAAATGACCGCAGCAGCGCAGCAGCGGCGCAGCAGCGGCGCAGCAGGGCGCAGAGTCCATGTTTCCCATGAGGTACAAAAAAAATTCTGTTTTCTAATATTGTCAATTTCAATATCGTTTCTTTTTATCATTTCTAATTAATTAAAATTACGCTTAAAAAATTGTTTTAAAAAAATCCTGCATTAATAAAAATCATCTATTAAAAAAAATTCTGTTTTTGTAGAGTTAAATGTAATAATCAAAAAGGAGAGCGCCTCCTCCTGTGTGTCGTGCGCCGTGCGCGTGCGGTATGCAACTTACCTTCGGATGCGATCTTAGAGAAAGAGAAATTAAAGATGGCAGCCATGGATTTATAAGGTGTAGTCTCGTGGAATCTCACGAGATCTTATCTTCCACTGCACATGTATGCAAATGGAATGGGGTCAGTTTTCTGATAAAATGTCTGTTGGCAGAGGCAGTGGGGAGAGACGTGCTGGAAGTTGAGAGAGAAAGTTGTCAGTGACGAATTCTAGCTGAACTTTTGCGTATTGTATTTATTTTATTTTGTTTTGCTGTTTACCAGCCCATTAAACGTCAAGTTATTTCAGCATAATGGGGGACAAATTCGACCTTAAATTAATACCGGAATTCGACGGCTCGACCCCGGTACTTGACTGTGTGGAGAAGGTGGAACTGCCTGTTGTCTAGTGTGAAGAACAGTGAACATGTGGTTCCTCTACATCTGTCCAGCAGGACTTTTGCAGTATATTAACAGCTTAGTTGTGAGGAAAAACAGGATCATGAAAGGATCAAGGCGGCATTATACAAGGCGTTCGCTATCAACGCCGCCACTGCTTGGAAGCAATTTGAGGCAAGAACTTTGCATCCAGGTGAAACTGTTGACGTTTATTTGGCCGAACTGACGAAATTGACGGTGTTGTATGTGGGCTGCCAGAACGGGCCTTGGCATGCAAATTTTTGGCAGGGCTCCCAACCGGAGCAAAGCAACTCCTTCGGGCTAGCTCAAGCATAGCTTCATTGTCTCTTAACAACCTGGTAGACCGGGCCTGGCCCATGATGAAGAATACTTATAAGATTGGGGAACCGGTAGTCGCTGCTGCACACCGTGCATTAAATGAGGATAGATCGTCCCAGGGGCCCGTCCAGCGTGGTGAAATCATGTGTTATAGGTGCAATGACCAGGGTCACATTGTGAGGAACTGCCGGCGGCAACTGACAGCGATTCGCTGCTACCAATGTAATAAGACTGGTCATATGGCCCGGGATTGTTCGGGAAACAGGGTCGGGGACAAGGTGCCAGTGACCTCTTACCCAAACAGAAATTAGACGAAGCGCTTCTGACCATTCAGGTCTATGTCAATGAGACATTGAGCTCAGCACTCTTCGACTCTGGGTGCTTTCGCACCGTAGTGAGTGCGGCCCTCTGTCACACTTGGAAGAAGAAGACTACTAGATTAACCACCCTCAGTGGAGCGACGCGGACATGTTGCGGGGTGGGCACTGTGCACATTCATGGAAATTCAGCTAACGTCGAAGCGCTGGTAGTACTCGAGAAACCGCTCAGCTTTGACCTGCTCCTAGGCTATGATGCCATCAGAGTCCTAGGTGGTGCTCACATAACGCAGACGGGGGCGATACAGTTTCAGGAGAAGGTTCCAGTGTGTGCTGCTTTGAAGATTGATCAGCCAGACTTTATTGTCGAGTTTGACCAGCAGCAGAAGGCTTGGACAGCCAACAAGTGGTCGGAAAGCCAGGAACCAGCCAAACTGCAAAATAAGGGAACAGAGTAACATGTGCCCGACCAAATGAGTCCTGCATATGAAGAGGAACTTTGTGATTGGATCAAGGATGGCTGGTTGATTGCCTACCCCTATGAGAAACTTGGATCTCCTAAAGGCCTGATTCCGCTGATAGTGGTTGCTTAGCACAACAAAGCAAAGGTGATGGACTATCGCGAACTGAACGCACATGTTGATACGTTTATGCCAGATGCTGATGTTTGTGCCTGCAAGTTATGAGAGTGGCGCCAGCAGGGTTCCAATGTGTCCCTGCTGGATCTAAGAAAAGCATACCTGCAGGTCTGAATCAGTGAAACAATGTGACCATTTCAGATGGTAGTGTTTGCTGGCAGGAGGTACTGCCTTACCAAACTAGGCTTTGGGCTGAACGTGGCACCCCAAGAGACAATAAAAATGGGACATCGGCGTACCTTGATGACATATATGTGAACGAAGACATTGTGTCATCATCACGTGTGAGGGACAAACTGGCTGAGTTTGGTTTGACGTGCAAGGATCCAAAACGTTTGGTGAATGGCGTTCATGTCTTGGGCCTGAACGTTCGACAGGAGCGAGGAACTTTGAAATGGAGGTGCGGAACTGCAGTTCCTGAAGTACCCGATGTCTTCACAAGGTGAGCAGTATTCTCCCTGTGTGGAAAACTTGTGGGGCACCTACCAGTGTGTGGATGGACTTGCGTGGCAACAGGCATCATAAAAAGGAGGGCAAGCGCAGTCACCAAAGGCTGGGATGATGAAACAGCCGACGATCTGTTGGTTTGCATGGTGAAGGAGACCATCGCAAGGGTAAAGCAGGATGACCCTACCAAAGGAGACTAGTGCGTGCAGGGAGACAAAATGAATGTGTGGGTGGATGCAAGCTCTCTGGCAGGTGGTGTGTTGTTGGAGAAGAATGGTGCTGCGATTGAGGATGCTTGCTAGTTGTGACCGGCGAGTGACACTGCTCATATCTACCTGGCAGAGCTCGATGTGGTGGAAAAATGTATCAACCTTGCACTCCAGTGGAAAATCAGGAAATTACACATACACACAGATTCACTATGCATTTACCACTGGATATCAGACATACTGACAGGCAAGACTAGGGTGCGTACTAAGGCAGCCAGCGAGATGCTGATCAGACGGAGCTTGGAGACCTTAAAAAAGCTGGTAAAAGAGTACAACATGTCTCTGGATGAGGTACTGGTTACTTCAAATTGCAACCTTGCTGATAGGATCACTCGGGTGCCACAGAGATGGGATGACACCATGAAGAAGAAAGCCAAGCCAGCACCATTATGTGCTGCCTCTATTGAGGTGGCGGATGAAATCAGGAAGATACACCACCTCAGTGGACACTCTGGAGTGAGACGGACATGTTATTTTGTGGAGTTGTCCAATCCGTCGGTGTCCAAAAGTGCAGTGAAAGCGGTAGTCAGGGAATGCCAAACATGTCAGTCAATTGACCCCGCCCCGGCCAGATAGCGGAAAGGTCAACTGGGAGTAAGAGTGACATGGAGCCGACTGGGTATGGACAGAACCCACTATGGCAGCCAGCACTTCCTCACCCTGATCGATTGTGGACCGACAAGGTTTACAATCTGGCGCCTGTTAATAAGACAGGATTCCTCCAGTGTAATCCGTGAATTGGAGTCCATATTTTATGAAAGGAGGCCACCTGAAGAGATCCTCACAAACAATGACATGGCCTTCTGCAGTAGGGGAATTCAGACGTTTCGTAGATGAGTGGGGGATCCAGTTCAGACACAGATGTGCGTATGTACCAAGTGGCAACAATATAGCAGAGCAGTGCCATCGAAGTGTGAAGAGGATCGCAGCAAGAAAACAATGCACGATCACAGAGGCTGTCTATAGATATAATGCAACTCCAAAGGATGGTATGACTGCTGCAAGCGCATCGATCAATGCGATCCATTGCTATTGAGTGTGCATCAAGGACATTGACGCCCGTCGGCCTGATCGGCAGAAAACCCGAGGACCGTATGAGTTAGGGGACACTGTTTCGTTGAAGCCTCCCAATAATCGATGCACCAGCAGCTTTCAAAGAGGGCGAATCACTGGCATCATCAGTGAGCAAGCCGTGCTAGTCAATGGTACTCCACGCCATGTGAAGGATATCCGGCCTGCCTGGAATACGAACCAGTTAGCGAGTAGCAGTGATGGTAAATCGTCCAACGATGACCTGTGGATCTGTCCTATTCCCCACGATGGTACAACTGTGAACCCCAACGCTGACGCTGATAGTTCCAGCACCCCTTCTGAGAATTCCGATGAAGATGAAGAAGTCCAGCCTGATAATATGACTGTACGCCCTAACGCTGATGCAAATGATTCTGACACATCTTCTGAGAGCTTCAATGAAGATGAAGTAATTCAGCCAATCCCCCTTCGTAGGAGTGCTTGCAACAAACGACCGCGTCCACCATGCCAAATGTGTGGTCTAGAGACCAGGAGGGAGTGTAGAGTTGAATGTAATAATCAAAGAGGAAAGCGCCCCCATGTATGCGTGTGTGTGTCGTGCGGTCATATAACTTACCTTCAGATGGGATCTGTGATAAAGAGAAATTAAAGATGGCAGCCATGGATTTTTAAGGTGTAGTCTCGCGGAATCTCACGAGATCTCATCTTCCACTGCACATGTATACAAATGCAATGTGGTCAGTGTTCTGATAAAATGTCTGTTGGCAGAGGCAGTGGGGAGAGACGTGCTGGAAGTTGAGAGAGAAAGTTGTCAGTGACGAATTCCAGCTGGACTTTTGCGTATTGTATTTGGTTTATTTTGTTTTAGCTGTTTACCGGCCCATTTAACGTCAGTTTTCTACTATTGTCAATTTCATTATTCCATTTTCTTTATAAAATGACGTCATAATTTCTCTATCCAATAAATGATATTTTTTTCACCCGGTGTAAGACGACTGCTGTTCTGTTTTTATCTTCCTAATTTTCGTTTACGTGTAAAAGGGCCGTGTGTGGAATGTTCGTTGTGTGTATATATTCTTTGTTCATAGCTGTGTCAGAAGTTCATTAGAAGTATACGTTGAATGACCATAGTATATGCGAGAGTTCATTACGGTAAACACGTGTGTTCTTTCTTAACTTGAAAGAGGAACGGCGTTTGTTAAGATGTGTCTGTCTCACTACATGCACTGTTCAAAACAAAGAAAGAAAGAAAGAAAAAAAGTAGAACATGAACTAAAGGAACGCTACCTGCTTGCTTAATCAGAACTCATGACGAGAGCAGATAACCGGTGCGTAATTGAGCACGTTGTGTGTGTGTTGTGTGTGTGTGTGTGTGTGTGTGTGTGTGTGTGCGGGTGTAATAGCCTAGTAGCTTGAAAAGCATCTGGCCATATGTTGTTTTTTATTATTATTAATTTACAATTTTGCAAAGATTTAGCAAAAGGCCATTTTACGCAGATAAAACCTACTTAGACGAAGAAAGGGGCACGCTTATCCGTGACCTGAAAAAATGGCCTTATGTGCACACGGCACACCACAGCAGGCACAGCACCAGTATCGGTACTCCAGCTATTGGCTACTCTCCTATCACAAGATATATCAATGTCCGCAACTCGTAACAAGTAAAGCCTGATGATGATGGCGCGAAACATAGCTGAAATGTCACACAAATCAGGAACAGGTACTACACATTAATTGTTGTATTGTATGTCTTTCACACAGGTAATTAGCAAATTTAAGTCTGTAATCATCAGGGGCGATTATCGTAAGTTTAACCGGATCAGATTTGATAACAATAAATTGCAATTTTCCAAATGTAATTATGTGTTTAGAGTTTACATTTTTAGTCCAAATCTATTTTTTGTGATTTGAGCAAGTTCTTCCTCTTATTTAAGTTGTTTATGTGAAATATTCAGTTTCGCATTTCTTTAATGAAGATTATTTAGATTGTTTGGACTTGTGGTCTCAGCTTAGATGTAATTCGACTAATCCAAATAATAATGACATATTCAGTCTTAAAAAATAAACATGACTTTTATATCTTCATATATTGAATTTTTTTTAATGTACTCAACTCACAAAAGAGAAATTTAGAAAAGAAAATCCCACCAATTCTTAATCATTGACAAATATAATCTTAACTTGATAGGAAAATAATTCGGTACACTTAAGTAATTCACGGAGATTTTTACACGAGGAACGAAATGATAATGACACCGTGTTACGGTGACCTAAATTCATTGTTCTGTAGCAGGCAGTTGATTTTCTTTTTAAATAATTTCACGTTTAAATTGTGTTTTTCATCTGTTAATTTTGATTCTTTTATATTTTCATATATTTTATTTCTTAATGAATTGGACACACAAACCAAAAGTTGTATCAATTTACTAAAGAAATCCTAACAAACAAAAGAAATTTTCTGTTTTGAACACAAAAGAAAAAACGAATTCATCCCGATTTTTTTTCCGTATTAAAATTCTGAAATGAAAGGTAAGTTTTGTTTTTCTTTTTACACTAAAAAGAATCTATTAAATATGTTCTAAAACAACGGTACTCATGCAGAGAGTGGTCCATGCTGAAATAATAACGTTATTATTTAAAAAGCCATTCTTAACATGGGGAGGGGAGGGTGTTTTGTACCTATTCTGTACTTTAACCTTACAATTGAATAAAAAAAAACATATCATAAAACTTTAATTAAACGTGGAAAATACGATTTAAAAAATAGCGCGGATCACTCTCTGCATTAGCACCAAAACAACCTTTTTAAAGTTTATTTTTATTGAAATCTAATAAATATTGCTTGTGCCATGTACGAAAGACGCGAATCAAAAAGTATCAATCTCCAATTAAAAAAGAATTAATTAAAAAATCTCTTTAAAATATATTATTCAATCTTACATTAAGATTTTTGTCAAAAATGTGTTTATTTAAGTAAAACTTATGTGATTTCTGAGAAAATAATAATGTTTACCATAAACACAATTATTTAATTCAAAGTTAGTCGAATTGTTAGACAACTGACTGCTAGTGCTATGCTTTAGGTGTATCAGAATTTGGGGGGAATTTTTGACTCCCCTAACAGAAAACTGCGAATAAAATATAAAAAAAACTCGTAATTTCTCTTTTATTTTCTGTATGGAATATACTCTCAAAATAAACTATTAAAGTGGTTTAAAAAATAATAGAATTTTTTTTTTTTTAAACAGTGTTTACAAAGTGCCGGTGCGCGTTCAACCAGCCATTTCTTTTTTTTTACATATGAAATCAATTGAATTTTACGAGTGAATTTTTTTCAATTTTTTAACTTTAAAAATCTATCGAAATTTTTCTATTGATTAAATTTTTAAGATATTTTCAGGGTCAATGTGAAATTTTATGCTCTTTCCAATAAAACGAATATAATATTTTAGACAAACGTTATTTTTTAAATTCACCCCCCCCCATTTTGAAATGTTTATTAAAAATTAAATAATTAATTTATGTACCAAAGTTTTATATATCACAAATTGAAGATAAAGATCAATAAATAAAATATTCTAATTTAAAACAAAAAAAAGAAGTATTTTTTGAAAATTTACCTGTAAAGTTCTAGTATTGAAATTAAAGTTTTCCTTTTAACTGCCGAATACCGTTAAATGTTCATGCAAAAAAAAGAGGTTTTTCTTCTTCAGCTTGCAACACTCTCAGCACATACAAAAAGAAAACGACAATCCTTTTTCTCTTCCAGTTTCAACGTTCATAGAAAATCTGTCTTTCTTTCTTCCCACTGACACGCAAATTAACCGTATGTTCGAACGACCTCGAGTGAACAATTTTCCCAGCTTTTGTATCCTATCTAGAAAAAAAAAAAGGAAGAGACAGGAAAAAAAATAGCTTCTCCCATCATGCCCAGCCCTCCCAAGATGCCCTTAGTGTGTATAAATGAGCTAGCCATTCTTTCCTTCTTCTTTCCCAAAGAGGAATGCAGATACGCCCGGTACATCTTTTTTTCTTTCTTGCCATATACCCCACACGCCCCCCTGATCTTCGAGATCAATGAGACACTTCATAATCCTTCATCCAAACAGGCCTCCTCCTCTCACGTTGAGGCCTTTGGGGGACAACTTCTTGGGGGTTGACGTTTTCAGGTTCACTACAGACATTCTCATCCGGTTGTAAAGAACCACAATGTGGGCCTACGTCGAATTGGGGTGCATCGTTAGCTTCTTGGCGGATCTCGACTTCCTCCTCTTCACTGCCATCAGTGCGCACCGGCAGGGAACGCAATTCACCATCATGTTGTTCTGCGACTGCATTCCTGTTACGACCCCCTCCCCCAGCAAGTGGTACATTTTGCATTGGGGGGCTTTACCCACACCTCCTCGCCCACTTTAATGGTAGCTTCTTCACCCTCAATTCCTACCGTTTTGTTGCACGGATGCCGAAACTTATATGTGAAGATGGCTCTATGATGCACAGTTGTCTGATGTTCGGTGAGATGTTGTACAAAAACACCGCCTCCATGGGTGAAATGTTGCTTTTTTTTTCCGCAGCAGCTTGATGGTGCAATGATTCGTCTCCACTATCCCATTGCCACTTGGCCGATACACTGCCCTAAAAAATTGCCTTACTCCCCACTTATCACACCCCTCTTCAAAGGCTTCTGATCGGAAAGCAGGGCCATTGTCCATTAACAGTTCCTCAACCGGCCCTCTCTCCAAAAATATTTCTTTGATGACCCCTCCGATCACCCATGCAGCTTCTGCCCTGATCTCTCTCCATATGGCAAACTTCCCCATTCCACAGTCGACCATCGACAGATACAGCTTATGGCGATAATGGGTCACATCAATGGCCAATCGCTACCAGTCCTCCGCAATGTGCAACTCTCCTGCTTTATGTCTGGATTGATTGGCACTCCTGGCAGTGCTCCACTACCTCCCTGACCTCCATCTCGGTGGTTTCCAGGTAAACCTCTCTTGCCAGGAATAACGTCCGTTCTCGACCAAAGTGGTGCATTTCATGTAACTTTTTAACTTCCTCCCCTGCACAGCATATTGAGGAAACCTCCTTTCTCTCTTGCAGCCAGGCCTTTGTTACCCGTGTCATCGAATCCGCCTTGTTCTTTTCTGATGGGACCAGCACTACAGATACCGTCAACTGGAATTCCGCTATCCAATCTGCAAGTGCTCCAAGCCTGCGCTTGATCAGCATTTCTGCAGCACCTCTGGTCCTAATTCTCTTATCGCCAGTCACTGCCAACCTGATCCAAGAAACTACCGTTGCCGAATCAGATTTGATTTCATTCATTTTCAATCCCCACTTCTGGGCCAGATTGGTTCCTTTCATAGCGGTCTCCAGTTTAGCTATGTTGATATGAGAATAGTCGTTTTTTCTTTCTTAGCCACACCGCATCTTCCACAGTTACCCCCCCCCTCCCATCTCTAATACAATGCCCAATGCCAGACTACTGGCATCGCACCAAATCACCCCTGCATCTCCACCGCTGACATACTATTCCCCCTTTACTGGGTCTTCTTTCGTCACTCTCACGATGATTTCTTGTAGCATGTTCGTGACCTCCTTCGTCACACGGCCCTCCCAGCCATCAGTGCCTGTTTGTCATTTAATAAAGCTGCACACTATCGTGAGCCAGCCGGCGATTGGATAGTCCCACGAGTCTCCTGCAGACCGAGAAGAGTTCTCGTTTTGTCAGGTTGGTTCCGATTTTAGATATTGCATTCTCTCGTCTAAAGACAAGGCTTCCTTTGCCATCTTGGCATAGTTTCAACCCCAATGCTGCTCCTCCATCCAGGGACTCCGCCGGTTTTGTAGTCAACCCATACCTCGAGACATGGCCTTTCACTTTCTCCGCTGTTACCTCTGCTTCCTCCACGAGAATGTCGTCAATGTACAAACTAGTGGCCTTTCCACTGTACAGTTTTTACGCAGCACCATCTTCAGCACGGCAGTCATAATTTTGGGGACTGAGCTCAGCCCAAAGCCTAACCTCGTCAGGCAGTACATCTTCCCCTTGTACTGGACCAATTCATGTTTCCAGAATTTTTCATTTACATGGATCTGGAGATAAGCCGACTTCAGGTCAACAATCTTAGTGGGCTGCTCCATCCTCCTCCATTTCCTCATAACCTCTTCGCATACGTCAATCCCCTATCCAGTTTGACAGGCTACGTATCTGTTTAATTCTCTGAAATCCAGTATCGGTCTAACTTTGTTCTTTGTGGGTTGAACAACTGCCAGTAATGGTAGCACTCCTTTTTCTTCCCCTGTCCACGGTTTCAGAATTCTCTCCTCTATCCACCTCTCAACTTCTTCCTCAAATCCTTTTCTTATGTCTCCTTGCAGTGTTTTCTCGTAACAGCTTACTTTGTTTGATAGTCCTGGGGGCCCGGAGATCCATTTCCATTCCACTGTCTATCTCTCACCATCGAACTCCACCAGGAAATCCTCGTCATTGATGCAGCAAGCCTCCGGTTTTTGCGTTCTGATATTTCTATCACCTTCCACTCCTGCCATTCCTCCGAAAGTTACTTGGCCCCCTCTCAACATAGTGCCCCCCAGTTGGTTGATTGCATTTACACCTAAAACCACATTAACATCACCAACCAGACGATCCAACACCAGGGCTCATAGTCAAATAGGCACACCTTGCACCAGTAGTTCCGCTGTTGTCTCTCCTAGGCATTTCATCTCCCTGCCATCCACGGTCTTAATACTCCTGGCTCCGCTCCATGATTTAGCGACATTCTTCGTTACCAAGGTTGTGGTGCAGCCTGAGTCAACAAGGGCCATGGCTCTCTTCCCATTGACTACTACCGGTAACTGAGGCAATGTTTCGTTGTGCACCATTTCCACATAAAAGGGGGAACCACTGGCGCAATGGCTCCCCTTTACTCGTTTCTCTTGTACTGTGTAGCAACGCAATAGCGGCTAATGTGCCCCACTAGTCCACATCGGTACAGGTGACCCCTGGTCTCGGCTCTTTGCAGTCCTTGAGCAGATGGGGACCCTGGCTCCGGAAGCACTTGATGGCAGGCCTCCCCTCCTGACGCCTCGCTGCCTGTCTCTCGTCATTCAAGTGGAACGTCATGCACTTTTTTCTACTCACAGCTGAAGCCACGATTGGGCCCTTGACATTCTTGACTAGGACTCAGGCATGGACCAAGAGATTGTCCACTTCCATCATATTGATCTCAGTGATTCTCTGCATGTTCGTGGAGATTTCTTCTTGGAAGCCGTTCACTAGGTATAGCTTTATCTTCATCTCCAGGCTCCTCCCCACGTAACCAGCCAATCCTGCCAGTCTCTTGATCTCCATAGCAAAAACGTCAACAGACTCGCCAGTCCACCTCAAACTTGCAAGCTTGCTGAGTGCTTCAAATGGACTTTCAGCGAAAGCCAACTTCAGTCTTTGCTCCACTGAGGCAAGGTCTCCCTTATCTTCATCACGCATCTGCTGGTAAATAGTGAGGGCTTCCCCCTCAAAATTGAGCGGCAGCAGGGTGACCACGTCTTCGATTTTTTAATTAGGTCACCCTCCCCAGTGAAGGGTCTCAACATCTGAGTTGAGAGTCTTCAGTCAGCCATGTTAACCTGTTTGATATGCCAGAATAGCTTCTAGTATTGAAATTAAAGTGTTCCTTTTAACTGCTAAATACCGTTAAATGTTCATGCAAAAAAAAAAGAGGTTTTTCTTCTTCAGCTTGCAACGCTCTCGGCACATACATAAAAAACGACAATCCTTTTTCTCTTCCAGTTTCGACACTCGTAGAAAATCTGTCTTTCTTTCTTCCCACTGACACGCAAATTAACCGTATGTTCGAATGACCTGGAGTGAACAATTTTCCCAGCTTTTATATCCTATCTAGAAAAAAAAGAATAGCTTCTCCCATCATGCCCTGCCTTCCCAAGATGCCCTTCGTGTATATAAATGAGCTAGCCATCCTTTCATTCTTCCTTCCCAAAGAGTGATGCAGATACACCCTTTTTTTTGTTTTTTTTATTCTAACCATATACCCCACAAAAGTCCAAAGTGTAAAACCTTTCTTTTTTTTAAAAACACATTGATTTATTTTTGTTTTTCAAATGAAAGCTCATGTTATGCTTATATCCTCAAGTAAATACCGGCAATTTTTTCTATTACATTCAATGTTTTCTTTTTTTAGATATTAAAAAAAAATCCAGTCGATAAAGCAGAAATAAGATATAATAATCAAAAACTCATGTATTTCATTAAGAGAATTAAAAAACAAAATCGGTTGACTGGATTTATTGTTTAACGGGAAAAACTTATAAGTGAATGTGTGTTTTCTTAACTATGGAGGATCAAAAATACTAATTTTGGTTAACAGCACACAATATGAAAGAGACATTAATTATGTCCCTTTGACGAATCCGTATTTGATAAATTCCAAATTAGCAGTAGCAGCCTTTAAGTTTATGGCGCAAAACGCATTACAAAAATGCTATTTTCTATGACCCTCGCTTTAAAACATCGTTTTATTTTAAAAAAATACATGGAATTTAAAATATAAATATTGATAAATTCTTGACAATGAAGAATTGAACTACCCATTTAATAGTATTTTTTATAGGTAAGTGATTTTTGGGCATCTATATATATATATATATATATATATATATATATATATTTATCAAAGCAAGTCCAAATATGTTGATTTTCTTTAAATCTTTTTTAAAGAAAACCGATTTTAAAAACAAATATTGCATAATTTGCTATTAAACCTGTTATTTTTTTTTTAAATTTGGTCTTTGCTCCTTGAATTGAAAAAAAAATTAGGGTTTGAATTATATTTTTCAAGTAGTTATAAGCTTCGAAAGATAGTAAGTTGAATTATTAAAGTTCTTATCATTTTCAATGGCCGCTTCTGATGCACCTAGCTATGCTTTACAAAAGACGTTGATAAAACGGTATGAATCTCCAATTAAAAAATTCTCCTAAAAATATATGAAAATGTGTTTATTGAAGTAAAACTTTTGTAGTTTCTGATAAAACAACACCGTTTACCATAAACACAATAATTTAATTCAAATTGGTTGACAACTGAACATAAAGACTGCTTTTTTTTCAGTATTTAATTGTTTTAACATTTTAAAAAAAAATTCCTGTCTACACTTACTTAATTTGGTTGCTTAAGAAATCCGTTCAAGTTTTTAAGGTTATATCCAATATTTTAAATTTAGAGTGGGGGATCACTTTCTTTTTTAATGTTTTACATAAAATGAGCATCCATTTATTGACCATCACCAATTAGCAATAAATTTATATAGAAAAAATATTGGTAAATCTTTACAATCAAACCCAGTGTTGTTTACCCCTCACCACCGAAAAAAATCAAAATCCATTTTTTTTGTGGTATTACGTTTCCAAATCCTTGAAATATATATTTACGAAAGTAGAGTGGTGTATCTTTTTCCTATATAAATTTAACTTGAAATAAGCAGTGACTACCTAACCACATAGCGATCAACGAGATATACAATCGTTTACCGTTTCCAATTTTGGGGGTAGGAAGGTTTCGTATTGGTTTTTGCCTTCGTAGAGGATTAGAGATCACGCATTTTAAAATATTTTGTACTTTCACCTAACAATTTAATAAATTCCAGATACAGTGAAAAATATTGTTGGATGTAATACAGCTTTACTGTGATATTTATTAATTTTCAATTTTGAGCGATTATGGAGACACCTCAGATTACTGTCTCATGTCCGCCATTTTTGGGGGGAAGGGGACTAATGTAAAAACCCAACATTATTTTTTTTGTGCGAACAATATTTTTATTGTATTTTCAAATACAAATTTTACGATGTATTTTTTATTGTTGTGAAAGTGCATAATAATTACAAAACATCCTTTGCTCCCTAGCTTTAGAATAGTTTTCTAAATAATGAATTAGTTCAGAACTACAGGTATGTAGAAAATGGTACTCATGCAGAGAGTGATCAGTGCTGAAATAATAACATTATTTAAAAAGCCATTCTTAACATGGGGAGGGGAAGGTGTGTTTTTTTTACCTATTCTGTACTTTAACCTTACAATTGAATAAAAAGATATATCATAAAACTTTAATTAAACATGGAAATACGATTTAAAAAATATATCATAAAACTTTAATTGAACATGGAAATATGATTAAAATATAGTGCGGATCACTCTATGCATTAGCACCGAAAATTGATTAATGACGTACAATTGTTCCGCTTACAAAACATCTTTCACTCTCCATGTTTAGAATAGCTTTCTGAATAATAACTTTATTCGTGATTCAGAAGTATGCTTGACCCAGACAAGTGTATGTAAAAAATTGATTAATGATATACAATTGCTCCGCTTACAAAACCCAAATTTTTATTTTAGTTAAACTTTGGTGGCAACTAAGTTTATGTGTTTTTTATTTATAAGGAAAAATATTTTTGCTCAGAAGAAATGTTGACATCTCACAAGAAAATAAAACAAATAAATAAATTATCAGATAAATCCCTTCGCTCAAATCCTCTATCCTTAAAAAAAATCTACATTACTAAGGTGATTACAGAAGACTTAGTCGAGAAATTTGGTAGAATTTTAAAATGGAGAATATTTTTTAATGTAAAATGAAGCTTCTATTTCTGACTCATTCTTGGATTTTAAGGCAGTTGAGCCAGGTTTTATTAACAAGTTCCTTGTATCGTTTGGAATCGATAAATATTTTATAAAGTAATATATGTTTATTGGTACAAAAGATTGAAACCACTGAAAAAAACGTTTTATTTCATTTTTATAAAATAATACAAAAAATATTCATTGTATTCTATTTTTAAAAATATTTCAAAAAATAAAAATAGTAAAAAAAATTGGATTTTATTTTTCGAAAAAGAATATAAAAATAAAAAATAACCTATTTAATTTTTTTGCAAAAATAATAGAAAAAATAAAACACATCATAGTACTTTATTTCCAAAAAATAATGCAAAATAACATTGTATTTTAATTTCTAAGAAAAATAAAACAAATATAAAAACAGTGTAATCTATTTGAAAAACAATAATAATACAAAAAGTTAAAAAAAACATTGTATTTTAATTTCTAAGAAAAATAACACAAAAATAAAGAAAACGTAATCCATTTGAAAAAATAATAATACAAATAGTTATAAAAATTGTATACTTTTAACAACAAAAAATAAAAATGTATTCCTTTTTTCTATTAAGTATAAAGAAATCAATCAATATTTATTAAAGTAATATATTATACTAAAACATATGTAAACAAAAACCATTGGATACTATCTTTTAAAACATATTATTTATTTGCGTACAATACATGTAAAGATATAAAATTATTTATTTTGTACAATATATATAAAAAGACATGAAATTATTTATTTTTCTACAATATACGTAAATATAAAATTATTTATTTTCGTACAATATAATTATTTATTTTTGTATAATATATGTAAAGATATAAAATTTATTTTTGTACAATATATGTAAAGATATGAAATTATTTATTTTTGAACAATAAAATTATTTATTTTTGTACAATATATGTAAAGATATACAATTATTCATTTTTGCACCATATATGTACGGATTTAAAATTATCAATTTTTGTACAATACATGTAAAGATATAAAATTATTCATTTTTGTACAATATATGTAAAGATATAAATTATCTATTTTTGTACAATATCTGTAAAGATATAAAATTATTTATTTTGTACAATATACGTAAAGATATAAAATTATTTATTTTTGTACAATATATGTAAAGATATACAATTATTTATTTTTGTTCGATATATGTAGAGATATAAAATTATTTATTTTTGTACAATATATGTAATGACATAAAATTATTCATTTTTGTACACTATATGTAAAGATATAAAATTATTTATTTTTGTACAATATACGTAAAGATATTAAATTATTTTTGTACAATATACGTAAAGATATAAAATTATTTATTTTGTACAATATATGTAAAGATCTAAAATTATTAATTTTTGTACAATATATGTAAAGATCTAAAATTATTAATTTTTGTACAATATATGTAGAGATAAAAAATTATTTATTTTTGTACAATATATGTAAAGATATAAAATTATTCATTTTTGTACAATATGTGTAAAGATAACAATGATTCCTTTTAAGTACAATAAATGTAAAGATATAAAATTATTCATTTTTGTACAATATATGTAAAGATATAAAAATTATCTATTTTTGTACAATATATGTAAAGATATAAAATTATTTATTTTTGTACAATATATGTAAAGATATAAAATTATTCATTTTTGTACAATATATGTAAAGATATAAAATTATTTGGTTTTGTACAATATAGGTAAAGATATAAAATTATTCATTTTTCTACAATATATGTAAAGATATAAAATTATTTATTTTTGCACAATATATGTAAAGATACAAAATTATTAATTTTTGTACAATATATGTAAAGATATAAAATTATTCCTTTTTAGTACAATATATGTATAGATATGAAATTATTCATTTTTGTACAATATATGTAAAGATATAAAATTATTCATTTTTCTACAATATATGTAAAGATATAAAATTATTCATTTTTGTACAATATATGTAAAGATAAAAAATTATGTATTGTACCATATACATAGGGGTATAAAATTATTTTGTACAATATATGTAAAGATATAAAATTATTCATTTTTGTACAATATATGTAGAGATATAAAATTATTTATTTTTGTATAATATATGTAAAAGTGTAAAATTATTTATTTTTGTACACTATATGTAGAGATATAAAATTATTTATTTTTGTACAATATATGTAAAGATATAAAATTATTTATTTTTGTACAATATATGTAAAGATATAAAATTATTTATTTTTGTACAATATATGTAAAGATATAAAATTATTTACTTTGGTACAATATATGTAAAGGTATAAAATTATTTACTTTGGTACAATATATGTAAAAATATATAATTATTCATTTTTGTACAATATATGTAAAGGTATAAAATTATTTATTTTGTTCAATATATGTAAAGATATAAAATTATTCCTTTTTCTACCATATATGTAAAGATATAAAATTATTCATCTTTGTACATTATATGTAAAGATATAAAATAAATCATTTTTGTTCAATATATGTAAAGATATACAATTTTTTTTGTACAATATATGTAAGGATATAAAATTGTTTTTGTACAATATATGTAAAGATATATAATTATTCATTTTATTACAATATATATAAAGATATAAAATCATTTATCTTTGCATACTATATGTAAAGATATAAAATTATTTATTTTTGTACAATATATGTAAAGATATGAAATTATTTATTTTTGTACACTATATGTAAAGATATAAAATTATTTATTTTTGTACACTATATGTAAAGATATAAAATTATTTATTTTTGTACAATATATGTAAAGGTATAAAATTATTTATTTTTGTACACTATATGTAAAGATATAAAATTATTTATTTTTGTACAATATATGTAAAGATATAAAATTTTTCATTTTTGTAAAGATATAAAATTATGTAGGAAAGTTTTACAGTTTCTTTCATGCTAAGTTGGTTATATATTTTACAATAAAATTGAAAGTATGATTTGGTAACTGTGAGATTTTTTCATCGAATAAAGTTTTTCATCTGATACCAGTATTGTCAAAGTTAGGGTCGCTCATATTTCTGAATCGCCACATTATTATATGAATGTGGTAGAATAAGCTCACAAGTAGCACTTTTTCAAAGATCAAAGTCTTGAAAATTCTTTTTTATTTGTTTCATGCATATTTTCTTCTTTTCTTATCGTATTTTATTCCATTAATTTCATGTTGTAAATAAATTTCTGTGTATTTTTTATTCCATGTTGTTTATTCCTCTCTTTCCATTTTATTGTGACTTATTGAAGAAAGGAATAACGCAGTTAATTTAATTCTCTCTCTAGTTTTTCTGACTCTATGAACATTAAAATCATTGTAATAATAGAATTGATGGATTGAGGAATATATGAGAAGCAATACAAAATGTACCCAGCAAAGAAAATAATCAATCCATATGCATTTGTGATTATAAATAATTTTAACCTAGATATGAATTAAGGTTTGTTCGAAAACATGTTTAGATATTTGGCAAAGTGATCATTAGAAGCATGCATTGTGTTCTAAAAGATAATGGTCATCATTTTTAGCTTGTATAATTTTTCTTGTTTTGCAGATTGTAAAGTAGATTAAAAAATTACATATTCGATACCTCTTCTGTTTGCCTTAAATCGATTAAGTCAAAAAGTGAGTGAAGCGATCAAGCATATTTGTTCCGTATATGGAGAAAACGCTATAGCTGAGAGAACTGTTCAAGATTGGTTTACCAGATTAAAACACATTAACTTTTACCTCAAGGATATTCGTTCTGAAAGACCAATCAAGATAGATAAAGACCAACTCACGGTTCTTCTGCAGAAAAATAGCAATCAGAAGTTTAGAGAATTGGGTGAAAAGATGATTTTATGGCAATTTCACACAATTTTCCCTTGATGGGAGTCACACAAAAACTAGGAAATTGAGTCCCACACTAACTTTTGCTGTAAAAATTCTTTCATTTTCTCTTAAAAAAAAACGACCGGGAACTTCTGCAACAACCTAATATTTGTGCTGCATTGGGTTGCTGTGAAAGAACTGAAAAATAATCAGGGATTCTATATGGTGTATGTAGACCTGGAAAGGCTTTATACCCTGCAAAGAACAGTTTTTTTTAGAGGGTCATGAAGAAAGTCCAATTTATTGATATGTTAAATGTCATCTCTATCTTTGTTGAAGGCATTAAAGCTTAAGTTTTTTCAGATTGTGACTTATCGGATTCTTGGAGCGAAGCAACATGCAGTTGTGCATTGCATTTGTGAAATCTTTCTCCTTGTTGATTGAAATAAACAAATATGTGAAATCGTTTATGTGAATGATAAGATTACTAATCGAATTGCAAAGGAAGACGAAGAATTTTATATTTTTAATGTTTTGTGTTCAATACAATAATATTCTAAACAACAAACAAAGAATTTTATATTAATCAAGATGTTTCGAATTTATATCAATAATATTCTAAACAACTAAGAGAATAATAAAAAAAAAAATATTGAATTTTATTTATTTTTTATTTACAGACGTTCCAGCTTGAATGCTTTTATGGAAATTACTGGATCATCATTTTTAAGCATAATTCTATGCAATTATTCTAATACTACTTTAGAACAAATTCTCGGAAATTTCTCGGTATGCTACATAAACACGGATAAAGAAACTGAATAACACATTACAGAAAAGAATTTAGCTTTTGAAAAGAAAATATTTGTGTTGTACAAAGAAAACTCTTACAGACACATATGAATGATCACACTTGGGGGGGGAGCCATATTGTGAAGTGTGTGAATACTCTTTTTAGCAAAAAGAAATACCATATAAAGACGTAACACTAGATAAATTGTATATTCTTGTAAGAGACATTTTTCATATTTGTGTAAACATCTGCACATTTAGACATAAATTGCTAGTATAAAATACTATATTTAAAAATATATCAGTAAACTTATTCGGAGTCGATTTTATTAAACATGGAGATACATAGCAAAAAAAAGCCACATTCTTGTGAAGTGTGTGGATATTCTTGTTCTGTAAAATCATCTTTAGTGAAACACATAAGAATTCACACTGGGGAAAAGCCATATTCTTGTGAAGTCTGTGGATTTTCTTTTTCTCAAAAATCAACGCTAGTGACTCATTTACGAACGCACACCGGGGAAAAGCCACATTCTTGTGAACATTGTAAATATTCTTGTTCTGAAAAATCAAGTTTACTAACACATATAAGAGCTCATACTGGGGAAAAGCCACATTCTTGTGAAGTGTGTGGAGATGCCTTTTCTCATAAATCAAAGTTAGTGAGACACCTGAGATCGCACACTGGGGAAAAGCCACATTCTTGTGAATTATGTGGATATTCTTGTTCTGTAAAATCGTCTTTAGTGAGACACATGAGATCTCACACTGGGGAAAAGCCACATTCTTGTGAAGTATGTGCCTATTCTTGTACTCAAAAATCAGATTTAATTAGACATATGTATAAGCACACTGGGGAAAAGCCACACTGTTGTGAAGTGTGTGGATATTCATGTTCTGAAAAATCAAATTTAATAAAGCATATGAGAATACACACTGGAGAAAAGCCATATACTTGTGGAGTGTGTGGATATTCTTGTGTTCAAAAATCAAATTTAATAAAACATATGAGAACTCACACTGAATACCATTAAGCCAGACATTGTAATATGAAACAAGCAGTAACAACCGTTGGGACACGAAGTTGGATCAAAATACGGATAATAAATGGAACAACATCCGTAAAATAGATCAATCAAATATAAATCCAAATCCTAATAAAAAAAAGTGTTAACTCCAAGAGAAGGTCACTTAAAACCAGCTGAAATATTCATTTACAAGCAGAAAATGTGCATCCTTGGTAAGTGTCTGAATATGTTTTCTGGATAATCTAGTTTATTAAAATATATGAGAATTCACACTTACGACATGGTCTCTTAAAGAAAAGAACATAATGTTTATAATTGGAGCAACTGGTAAAATAAAAAAAAATTAATAAATTCTTGGAAACAATCGGTGTGAGTAAATACAGTAAAAACCATTAATGGAATAATGCCTATCGTTCAAAGAGCCCTGGGCTATATCGAAATCATAAGGAAATCAAATGTTAGCTCCAGGAGAGAGACCCTTGATGTATTAAACAAATAAGGATAAATTATGTAAAAATGGAAAAGCCATATTCTTGTTACATGTGTAGATATTTACTGGCTGATATTAGAACTCATATGGAAAATGCAATATTCTTACACAGTATGTGACTATTCTTGTTTCATGAATTTAGATTAGCTATAAATATGAATAAAACATAGAATTGGTGAAAATCTTGAAAATATGTTATTGGTTTTGTTTTAAAAATTTTCATTTTTTTATAGAAGGACTACAAGATAAACATTATTACATGGACCAAACCTGAATTCATGTTTGACGAAAGTATTTTACATCACTATTGCTACAGCACAGTGGAACGGGAAGATATCGCAAAGTATTAGGAATTTAAAAAAATATATAAAAACGTCTGAAAGATTTAAAAATATTTTATAAAACAAATGGCCTAATAAAAATCTAAAGAAATACTTATGCAATATCCTACGAAGACTCAGCTGTTCTGAAAAATGGATAACAGTTATAAAATGAAAGCATATATTTTTAAAAGATCTTTCTGGTATTTATTTACATAGTAATGAAGTTAAATGTAAGCAGTTATGAATTGACAACGTATATTTTTAGAAGATCTTTCTGGTATTTATTTACATGGTAATGAAATCAAATGTTAACAGTTATAAAGTGCGAACGTATATTATAAAAAGATCTTTCTGGTTTTTAGTTACATAGTAATGAAGTCAACTGTTAGCAGTTATAAAGTGACAACGTATATTTAAAAAATATTTCTGGTATTTATTTATATAGTAATGAAGTCAAATGTTAACAGTTATAAAGTGACAGTGTATATTCTTAAAAAAAATCTTTCTCGTACTTATTATCATAGTAATGAAGTCAAGTGTAAACAGTTATAAAGTAACAAGGTATATTTTTAAAAGATCTGTCTGGTATTTATTTATGTGGTAATGAAGTCAAATGTTAATAGTTATAAAGTGACAACTTTAATTTAAAAAATATCTTTCTGGTATTTACATAGTAATGAAATCAGATGTTAACAGTTATAAAGTGACAACGTATATTTTAAAAAGATCTTTCTGGTATTTATTTACATAGTAATAAATGTTAACAGTTATAAAGTGACAACATATATTTTTAAAAGATCCTTCTTGTATTTATATGCTAATGAAGTCAACTGTTAACAGTTATAAAGTGACAACGTATATTTTTAAAAGATCTTTCTGGTATTTATTTACATAATAATGAAGTCAACTGTTAACAGTTATAAAGTGACAACGTATAATTTTAAAATATCTTTCTTGTATTTATTTACATAGTAATGAAATCAAATCTTAACAGTTATAAAGTGACAATTTATATTTTAAAAAATCTTTCCGGTATTTATTTACATAGTAATGAAGTCAAATGTTAACAGTTATAAAGTGACAACGTATATTTTTAAAACATATTTCTGGTATTTATTTACATAGTAATGAAGACAAATGTTAGCAGTTATAAAGTGACGCCGTATATTTAAAAAAAATCTTTCTGGTATTTATTTACATAGTAATAAAGTCAAATATTAACAGTTATAAAATGATAACGTATTATCTGAAAAGATCTTTCTTTTATTTATTTACATAGTAATGAAGTCAAATGTTAACAGTTATAAAGTGACAATGTATATTAAAAGATTCTTCTGGTATTTATTTACATGGTAATGAAGTCAAATGTTTACAGTTATGAAGTGAAAGCGTATATTTGTAAAAGATCTTTCTGGTATTTATTTACATGGTAATGAAGTCAAATGTTAGTAGTTATAAAGTGACAACGTATATTTTAAAAAGATCGTTCTTGTATTTATTTACATGGTAGTGAAGTCAAATGTTAGCAGTTATAAAGTGACAATATATATTCTTAAAAGATTATTCTTGTATTTATTTACAAAGTAATGAAGTCAAATGGATAGCAGTTATAAAATGACAGCACATATTTTTAAAAGATCTTCCAGGTATTTATTTACATAGTAATGAAGTCAAATGTTAGTAGTTATAATGTGACAACGTATATTTTAAAAAGATCTTTCTGGTATTTACTTACATAGTAATGAATTTAAATGTTAGCAGTTATAAAATGACAGCATATATTTTTAAAAGATCTTCCTTGTATTTATTTACATGGTAATGAAGTCAAATGTTAGTAGTTATACCTATTTACTATGCCTCCCCACGGGACAGAGTTAGACACCAGGGTCGTTTTTTAACGTGGAGAAAAGGTACAAAAATAAAAATTGTCTCAGTCGTGAAGGATTTCTCCTCCACCGAAAGAGAACAAGAAATAGAAGTGCAGCATCTGAAGAACAGATACTACACTTTGATCTTGTCCCGAAGGCCAAGAAAAGGCATTGATGACTGTTAGTACTTATAATGTGACAACGTATATTTTAAAAAGAAGCTTCTGGTATTTATTTATGAAGTCAAGTCTTTGCTCCAAGAGGGAATCGCTTGATTTTTTTCTTACTGATGTGAAGTAAAAAAAAATAAAAATTATTGGTTGAATTGGGCACAATAAAGAAAAATTTATTTAAATTGTAACAAGCCTCAAGCATTTACAAATATAATCTAAACTTGATATGAAAACAATTCGGCAAACTTAACTAACGAACGGACATTTTTACACTCGGCACGAAATAATGATTAGACTGCTGATTACGCGAAACATGAAACACAGATATGGATATTTTTATACAAGGAACGAAATAACGATTATACCGTGTTACGATTACCTTCATTTTTGTTTTGCAGTTTATTTTCTCTTTAAATAATTTCACGTTTAAATCGTGTTTTTCATTTTTTAAATTTTGATTCTTTTATATTTTCATATATTTTATTTCTTAATTAATTGGACACACAAAACAACGAACACACAAAACAATTTTTTTCTGTTTTCAACACAAAAGAAAAAACGAATTCATCCTGTTTTATTTTTCGTATTGAATTCCTGAAATGCAAGGTAAGTGTTTTTGTATATTGTACACTTTAAAATTAATCTTAAACATTAAAATAAGTTTATTTATTTACTTATTGCAATTCAATAAAAATATTGATTCTGCCATGCGCTATAACAAACAGGAATAAAATATATGAATCTCCGATCATAACAAATCTCGGTACTTGTACAGTTTAATCAAGACATTAAAAAAATAGGGTTTTTTTTTGTTTTGTTTTTTTTACAGCTAAAAAAACAATTTGTTATGATACCGATCAAAAGGTTCGATTTTGAGGAGGAAAAGCTAGTATTAAAGATGGGGAGGGAGAGTTGGCGCTTTAAATTGAGTTATCTCCCTGTGGCGTGTTCAAAAAAAAAATCCTATATGTCTATCTTCAACTGTCATAAAAACGTGTTTTCTGCTGTTAAAAATAAATAAATAAATAAATACTTGACCAAATTAAGTGATTTTTTTTCGGAGAGCTTCAATCCAAAACAAATACGTAAAATATAACCTTTTTCGATATTTTTCTTTATGAATGTCTTGATTAAACTGTACACGTGCCAAAATCTAACATTTATATTTTTGTAAAAATTTTGTTTATTTTAGTCAAATTTATGTGATTTGTGTTAAAATAATAATGTTTACCATCAGCACAATAAGCAATTTTTTTTTGTCGTTAAAGAATTTTGTTTTAATTCTTTTGTGTGGTTTATCCATTATTTTACATACGTGTGCATCTATGTTACCGTGCTCAAACAACGTTATTATTTAGAAATCCTTTTTAACATGAAGATGGGGGTAAATTTTAAAATACTATTTAAATATAATGCGGTAACATAGATGCACAGGTACCAAGACATTTTCTTTAAAAAAATTGACGTAAAATGGACACCCATTTATTGGCCATCACAAATGAGCAGAAAATTAATGTAGAGAAACATTTTTAAAAAATTTTACAATCTAACCCCAGTGTAGTTTAATCTCTAAAAATATTTATTTATTTTTATTTTTTTGTTATTAGTTCCGAAAGCCTTAAACATTTTCCACAAAAAGAGGAATAAAATAAAGATTAAAGAGTGAGGTATCACTTTCCGTTATAAATTTAATGTAAAATGAACACCGATTTAATTCCCAGATAGTGGTCGACAAGACATGTAATCATTCCCAGTTTCTAAATTTGTGCTATGGTGAGAGGTGGGGCTTTACCTTTCTGATGTCTTTTTGTGGAGAGATTAGTGTTTGCATTTTTGAACATATTCTTTACTTGCAACCAAGTTGAACTTGTCTTACAGCCTTGAAGGACTTACTCAGATTCTTGGAAATTTAAAGAATCACAGACTGGCTGCAAAGTTTAATGCAAAGGAGGATTTGGTTACTATAGATGGGTTACTAGGACTCGACGCAATCCAGTACCTGGAACATTTAAAGATAGTCCCTTGCATGCATAGAGCAGCATTCGAGACCAAAAAAGGGTTAATCCCCTTTGGAAACAGGTGTTATTTTCTATATAAACACCAGATTAAAAAACAAAAAAGAACACAGATTAATTATGCAGAGGTGTTGACTAAAACTCCACCTCTTCCCGAATCAACTGCGTGGTTCACCCAGAGGAATCCTACCCAGACCCTCTAAAAATTGGTTTGAATAGAGCAGTCTCCAGCGAGGGTTGGAGAACATGTTCAACCTTAAATCTATTGGATTTCCCACTGACGAGAAATTCTCCACCTTGAATGAAGAGAAGGTTAAGCAGTTTAGAGATTCCATCACATACAAAGATGGTATCTATCATGTACAACTTCAGTGGTATGAAGATAAATTTAAATCGGTACCTTCTAATTACAATGCGGCTATTCGGGTGCTAGAAAAGCTTAATAAGGATTTGGAGAAGAAAAACTTGTATAATCATGAAGCAAAATGTAGTAGGCAAAACAAAACAAAAATCAGGAAATCAGTATCGCCCACCTCTAAAAGCTCTCTATTTCCCTTCCTTTTCGGTTATTGCTAAATCTGCTACAAATCAGTATCTGCAAGTTTTTCAACAACAAGAAGACGAGGGTATTATCGAAGAAATAATTGTGCCTCCCGAACAATTTAAAGACTACATATGGATTCCGCATAGGCCAGTGCTAAAACTAACAGACCAGACTACTACCAAGATGAGACCGGTGTTTAATTGTTCTTATAAGCATAAGGGCTCAGTGTCATTGAACGCAGCAGCATACCCTGGAGTGAACCTGATGAGCGACATGTTAAAATTGATGATCTGAGTCCGAACAAACCGATATCTTTTGTTGGCTGACATCAGAAAAGCATTTCTGATGATTCTTCTGGCATCGGAAAAGGATTGTAATCAGTTTTGCTTTTTTCTGAAGGTGAGAATTTACATTGCTACAGGTACAAAACCCTTATTTTTTACTTCAATGCAAGCCCTTTTATTTTAAATTACGTGTTAAAGTTTCATGCAGAAAAGCTCCCTTTGGATGAATGTTTGGAAACACTGAAATCCAGTTTTTATGTTGACAACCTAGTGAAAACTGCGAATAATGCAGAAAATCTGATTTGTATACCTGCGAGAGAGCGTCTGCTGAAGGGAAATTTTAATTTACAGCTTTGCAATTCCAACTGTGTAACACTCCAAAAGAAAATGGAGGCAGGTGGAACGTTATCAGGATTCAACTCTGGTTGAGAAAAGGTGCTGGGGTATCAATATGACCCTGTCCAAGATTCTATAAGAGTCTCCCCACCATCATGCGACTTGGAGGCATCAACTAAGAGGAAAATATTATCGTATACCTCAAAGGTATTTGATCCTTTGTATCTGTATCTACCTGTGACAGTGCGAGCTCGTTTATTAATGAGAGAAATATGGAAACAAAAGCTGAATTGGGATGATATGGTTCCTCAAGGTATGAGTTCAGTTTGGAGGACGTTGACAAAAGATTTATCAGCGTTAGACTCTGTATCTTTCCCCAGGAGGCTTATAGATGAAGGAAAGGATGCAAAGTTATTCTTTTTCGGTGATGTGTCTAAAGCCGCATATGAGTTTGCGGTATATGCTTTACAGGATGGAAATTCATCCTTGGTATTTGCCAAAGCAAAAATCCCTCCCAACGTTGGAACTTCTAGCAGTATTCTTAGCAATGAATGCTTCCCTTTTATAAAAGAGTCCTTAAAGGACATTACTATAAAATACGTCTATGTACTCACAGATGTTCAGGTAGTTCTGTCCTGGACTCTGGCTGATTTGTCCAAACGAAAAATGTATTTGTACGAAATAGATTGCAGGACATAGCTCAAATGTCTGAGAAGGTTAAATCTTATTTTAACATAAAGATAAACTTTCAGTACACTTCAACAGTTGACAACCCGGCCGATTACATCACCAGAGGTTTGACTATCAAGAAATTTAAGGAAAAGTTTTCTCTTTGGTATGAGAGACCGAAATGGATAAGGCAAGAAGAATCCTCCTGGTGCCATTGTGAGTTGGGTTGCCTTTCTAATTTCAAATGGAGCGGATTGACGCTTCAGTAAATTATGCCGCAGAGAATGAAGTGGCTACATCAGAAGTCAAATTCGAAAAATTTTTCAGTTTAAGTAAGTTGATCAGTGTAACTTCACTGATATTCAAGTTCATCAACAAGTTAAAAAAGAGGGAGATGGATCCTGAGTTACAAGCAAATGCCTACCTGATCAAGACGATGCAAAAACAACCCCTTTCAAGGGAGTTGCATTTTTTGTTGGACCCTGGAGGAAATAGCATGCCTAAACTGGTGAATAATTTGAATCTCTTTTTGGACCACAAGTGCATTATACGATCGATGGGAAGAATAGGAAAATCGGAATATCACTCATATGAGATCCAAAATCCTATTTTATTGGGAAAAGAGCATTATCTAAAAAGATTGATTATTCAAGAATATCACCAAAGAGGCCAACACTTAGGCCTGGCCACAACATTGAATGAAATACGATTGGCAGGTTATTGGATACCACAAGCCAGACAGGCTGTTAAAAATGTGGTTAGTACTTGTGTGAAATGTAAACGCTATAAAGCTGTTTCCTTTTCAATACCAAATTCGACCAACTTACCAGCCCCTCAGGTGAATTTTGTCAGGCCCTATTTACATAGCAGTGTGGATTTTACCAGCCATATCTATGTTAAAGGACAAGAAAAGGACTATAAAATGTACATTCTTCTATTTACATGTATGAGTATTAGGGCTGTACATTTGGATATGACTGTGAAATAATTTATTCAAGCATTCATTAGGTTCACGAACGTAAATGGAATCCCTACCCACCTTTATTCGGATAATGCTTGCACATTTACTGCTGCTACCAGAATCATTAACCGGGGCATGATAGCGGAAAAATTCAAGGAAAGGTTTAGCCCATGTGACTTAAAACATTGCACAATTCCACAGTTTTCACCTTGGTAATTGGGAGAGGTCTATCAAGACCATAAAATCGTGCTTATATAAAGTAATAGGGAGAGATAAAGTAGACTATTTTGGTCTACTAACAATTTTGTCAGATGTCCAAAGGGCAGTAAATAGCCGCCCCCTGACAGGAGCTCTGAGGATGCTGATCTGAATGTCTTAACCCCTAACTCTCTCATGAATGCGAATGTTGGTCAGGGAATAATAATGCGGTTGAAAAACCAGGACCTGGAAACGATTGATTCTATTAGTCGAAATGACTTGATTCAAATCCTGCGTTCCCGGGAAAAAAGCCTGACTTAATTTAGGAAAGTTTGGAATGAGAACTATTTGTTGAGTCTCAGAGAAAGGGCAATGACCTTGGCTGATTGTTCTTTTGAAGATAAAATAAAACCAGGGGATATAGTGCTCATAAAAAGGCCTCTGAAAACGAGGCCTTTCTGGTCCCTAGGTGAAGTTCTGCAGCTAATCCAAGGAAGTGATGAATTGGTGTGCATGGTGAAGGAGAGGAAAGGGAATGGAGCTATAGACACATACTCTATCAAACATCTCTTTCCTCTGGAATGCTCTCAACAGCCTGGAGAACCTGACCCGATAGGCATGGAACCATCGAGTTCACAGGATATAAGCCAGGCCCCTCAACAGAGAGAGAGCAATATAATTTCGATCTTTCCTAGCTATAACAGACCTGAGAATACCAGACCTATGATAGCCTGCTATAGATGCAACGACTGGTTTCACTTCAGCTGCGTGGGTCTAACTGAAGCACCACCAGAAGATGAACAATTGTTCTGTCCGACTTACAACCCTCAAGGAATTGTAACTGTTAGACCCAGTTTAGCAGGAGTCTAAACCAACTGTTTTATTCTCTTAAAGATTTTTTTGTGGGGAATGTGTGAGAATTTTGAATTGGTTGACTTGCCGAGGGTAGGTCGGTGGGGAAGAAGGAGTGCTGGTAGCTGTGACCAACACGGCCGGTGGTCCGTTAATCAAAGAACCTGAGTGACTATTCCTTACAAGTTAAATAGACATTCCAGTCACGCGTGAATCTCGTTGACTGAGAGTTGGAGTAGATAAAAAGGGTGCCCGCTCTGCTGTTGTTGTAGTAGTTGTTGATGTCTTTTAGACAAATTACACTTCGACCATCGTTACCAATTTGTTACTTTTACAAGGAAAGACTGCTTGTAAGCAATGTCGACATTTCGTTGCAAGACTTAAAACGTCTTCCCCCCCCCTTACTCGTCAGTAAGCTAATTCCGACAGTACACAGTAAATAGAACAATTACTAAAACAGTTAAAATTTCATGATGAATCAAAGTATGGATAAACAGGAGGCTCAATAGAAATACGAGATGATTATATTAACAGTAAATACTAGGCAATGAGCAAACTTATTAAATGATTATTAATTGCGCCCACAAAAACACCTTTTTGGCAGAAAGATATCTAGTGGGATCTAATACAACTGGCCAGATGTTCTTAAATGATAGTGACAATTAAAATAAATTCGGACATCATCCAAGTTTCGCGATCATCCTGGCATTAAGTGAAAATTTAAAAAAAAAACTATCTAAGGCACACCCCTCCACCCTCCACCATTAAACGTTTAATGGCGGAGGGGTGTACCTTAGATAGCTTTTTTTTTTATTTTCAATGACAGGTTTTGAATAAAATAGAATACTGGTGAATGTGACTGTCCTAAGTTGCCACTTAGTGCCATGCTCTAATACGTGACCTTATAGTGTTTGTAGATTGTGGACGCGCGCGTGCGTTGAAAAACTTTATTTCATCTAATGTCTGGTGGTCGTTTTCTGGAAAATAATATTCATGCATATCATTCGCAGGCTTCGTGCAAAAGAAAAAATATAAGAAAGAACAACTGTATGGTCTATATATATATATATATATATATATATATATATATATATATATATATATATATATATATATATATATATTATACTATAGATTATATATAATAATAATAATAATAATAATAGTAAAGGGTAACAGACATTGGATAAGAAAATGCTTTTTGGCGGCCATGACACCTTAAACTTAGATGTTGTTTGTTATTTCTAGTCAGTCCGTCAGCAATTCCTCGCAGTACATTACCAATGTCTGCAAGGATTTTGTGTGTGTGTGCGTGATGTGTATGCGTGTGTGTAGTTCTCGGTCCCGTATTAGTGTGAACTCGTTGATGTTTTTTGTTTTTTTTTGTCCGTCGTTTTCTTTGTCTGAGTCTGTTATGATTATTAGTTTGTCAACGTCAGTGTCTGGTGGTGCAGATGGTGAATGTCGTGGGGTCATTATTTCCTCTAGGTCTGAGTCAGTGAACGGCACAGTCTCGTCCAAGTCTCTGGTGTCTACGGGGCAGTATAGAGGATCCCCGTGTCGTATGCATACCTGCACTGCTTAGGACGGATCCAGGTCGCACTGCCACTGTTCATCCAGGGCTGGTAGCAGGTTACGTTTTACTTTTAATGTTCACAGTTTTTGGTTGGAGTGTAATGTCTTTTAGTTTGGAAAAACCGTACTCGCTGGTTCGTAATGCCAGCTGATGACGTGGAAGTGGTCCCACTGGTCTACGTCTGAACAGTTCTTCAATCGGCTGGGTCCTGCTTTATGATATACTACGATATTATGCCGCTGATCTAGTATGTTCGCTAGCAAAGACGATTCTCGGTCGCTGATGTCGAATTGGTAAGATTTTCGGAATCCCTCGAGGTATTGTTTTTCTGGTTTGATGATGAAGGAGTTTGTGCGTCTCCATCTGTACACCCAAGTGTATGGCGTGATGCGGCGTCCGGCAGCGGTGTCCGACAGGATATAATCGTTGAATTCCGTTTTAGCGTCATGTTGTGTCGGTGCCTCCATCTTTGGCGTCTGCCGATTCCTTTCCAAGCCGTCGTATTTATGAGGATTTTATGCTTAGGTTTATACATATTTATTGTGTTTGATTTCGCTTACGCAGCGACAAATGTAAGTACGGCGCAAGTGATAATTTTAATGCTGACTTTTAAAATTTTATGCTGTGGGTGTGGCTACCTATTTGTTTATGAATTTACCGTAATTGTAGGCTATGTTCTGCCACGAGGTTGTGTCCTTGGCGATGAACGTACTGTGTCCATGTAACATCCCTTTGGAGCTCTGTCCGTGTTGATGCCTGTTTGGTGGAACTATGTTGTGCAATTCGTAGTGCCAGTCATCGTCCACCCCGATTAGCGCACAGTTGTGATCGTTAAGTGGTAGTCTGGTTGGATGGTTGTAGGATTCGTACCATATTTCCAGTTCTAACATGTACGTTAATTCAAATGTGAAGTATAGAATTTCCGACTGTGCTAATGGTCTCATTATCCCCGGCACATTAATTAATACAGCGGATCCTCTGACATGTATAGGGCCTTGTTTATAACTGTTCTGTTTGCAACTGTGAAACTGCCTCCTGTTTGTATGTAACCTGTTCACGCTCCTGCGGACACGTCCTTGTGTTTGCTGCATTGTTTCGGTTTGTCCTTTGGAGTGGTGTTTGCCTTTCTCCCCTTCATGTGGTCGTAATGTAGATCAGATACCTCTATTTGGACCAGGTCCTCCTGCATTTCCAATCGTCCTCGTTTTCTAGCGGCGCCGTGTGCCAGGTTGTCCTCTGTATGCTGCGCTAGTGTTCCATAGCATGGGGCAGTTGCAACTGCCACCCCACAGTCCCATGTCGTTTTGACTCCATTTTGTATCATGTTTTTCATCAGGCTCGGTTTGGACATTAGTGTTCCCTGGATTGTGTAGTTGCCCTCGCTCATTATGTTTGTAAGTGGTCGTCGTAGTAGACTTGGATTGTCCCATTTGTGTCCAAAGCTGTCTCCATGTCTGATTTTGTGATGTGGCATTTCTCTCCAGTCGTGTAACAGGTACATCATTACATCGCAGGAATAAGTGTGTTTGTCTAGCTTTCGCATTACGGGTTGGGTAGTTTGCTTAGCATGCGTATCGGTATGCCGTAATTATAAATGTATTGCGGTAGTTCTGCAGTTAGTCTTACAGACGGCTGTATATCCTGAAATGTGTTGTTAGGCACGCTTGTGATACCTTCGATGTTACGGTAACCGATGTATTGGCCTTTGTCTATGTATATCTGGAACCACGGTTGTGGGTTCGGAATGAAGACCTCCTAATTATTTTTTGTTAGAAATTCTCCACATATTACGTTGTCTAGCTCGAATCCGATGCTTTTCACCTGGTACACTGTTGCCGTGTTCATCATGGCCTCCCATTGGTTTTGTCATACCCATGTCGTCAGGAAGTATGGTACGATGTAGTCCTTTGATACGGGCTGTGCAGTCGTTCATGTTTCTGGTTCGTATCAGGTTTCGGAAAGTTCTTTTGACTGTGTATGTCCGTTGGATGTTCCCCGTTGCCATTTGGAGATGTGGACCGATGTGAATGCCTTCCCATCCATTTGATCCCGATTCCGAAGTTTTGTCACTAGTACTTTCGTCCATTTGCGGCCTAGGTCAGTGCTATCTGCAGCACCCATGGCGGGATTATCTCGGAAATACTTGTCCAGTCCAAGTGAGTGTTTTGCTTTAATAGCGGTCCGAGCGAGACCTCCGACGAATCCTGTGTCTGCATTGTTTTTGATAAATTCCTCATCTGCCTCCTCCGTAGATTTGGTCAGGTCGCCATAGGCGATGTCGTGTAGTTTTGCTGCTAGGTCTAGTTTGTTTTTAGGTGTGAATTAAAATTTTGGGGGGTCTGTTCCCGGTCCTAGAAATTCGTAACCCGGAACAGTGAATTCTAGCTTTGTACGACGTCTTTTCCGCGGAGGAGGCATAATGAATTGTTTCCGTGGGGTTTTCCCTTATATATCTGGAACTAGGTCAGTATTTGTAACTATTGCGTCATATCTATTTATAGATAAGATAATATTTTACTATTATCTAAGGTCTGGTTTCTAGTAATGGCACTATTACTTTTACATTGATGAGTCTAATGTCTGGAGTACAATTATTACACGCCTCTACCAGGATTGTATTGAATTTTATTTTCACTGGTAGAGGCGTGTCATAATTGTACTCCAGACATTAGACTCATCAATGTAAAAGTAATAGTGCCATTACTAGAAACCAGACCTTAGATATCTTGCGTCGACTGGTAAGCAAAGCCAGCGGGGGGGGGGATATCTTGCGTCAACTGGTAAGCAAAGCCAGCGGGTGATATCTTGCATTGACTGGTAAGCGAGGCCAGCGGGGGGATATCTTATCTATTAATAATAGGGTCAGATAAATGACAAGTAACAAGTTAATCCAATATAGATAACTCTTAACTCAGACAAATGTATTAATTTCAATATGTGTTAATTTGCTGACAATTCAAACTGAGATTCAATGATTATATAACTTTAATTCAGTTAAAACTTCTTAATTTTAATCTGTGTGCCATTGTCTTCTGTCAATTCCAATTGAAACTTCAATAATTCTAATGCATCTAGATATTAGTTAATGACCACTATGTGGAATGATCTGTGGAGCTTCATCCTTACAATTTGAACAAAGCCACTCTCCTAAGGTATCCTGCTGATTAACTCCTACGCAACTGAAATGGAACCAGCTGTCGCAGGAATCACAACACATCATGGGTGATATTCCATCTTTAGGAACTGAAGAGGTTGGACAGAGGAAGGGACCTCCTTCCTCAATAAACTTAGTAAATACAATATCATCATTACCCTTAATTTCCAAGGGCAAAATTTTTTTAAGGAATGGCGCTGTTCGCACCAGTCTTTAAGAACGACAGCGGAACGAATATTATTGTCGCTTCCAGTAATTAATTTAATTATTTTACCAAGATTTCAAAATTGTCTGGGTTTGTTGGGAGACTTCATAATAACTATCTCTCCAACGGATAATTTGGGGAAAGAACTGCTCCCAATTTTGGCATCGACTTCTCTTAATGACTACAGGTAATCATTGTGCCAGATACGATTGAATTTTTCAACAAATTTATTCCTCCATTTTGAGTGAATGTAACAAAGCAGTCCTATCTGGGGGGGGCAGGACATAATTCAGAATCATAATTAATAATAAGCAAACAAGGTTGATAGCCTGTTTGTAAAAAATGATATGGAGTTAAAATACTAAAGCCTTTGTCAGCAGAAGCAATATAAGTGAGGAGGTCTGTCATTTATTGCCTTTTTTACACCAGAAATTTAAAATAATCCAACTTTCTTTTGCGCAATAATTTTCGCATACATTGTTTCACAGTTTTAATTAGACTCTCCCAATCTCCCCCTTGCCAGGCAGAGTAAAGGGGAATTGCTCGATAAAAAATGTGGATAGATTTAAATTGTTCCTTCAGCTAGTCAGAGTCGAGCACGTTCGACAACAATATTCCGGACTCAACAAAAGATTTCACGTTTTCGGAATACACATGCATAGGGATACCAAATAAACTGGTAAACCTAACAAAGGCCAGCATGAAAGAGAGGGTGGTCATGTCCGGCAATAATTCTAAGTGAACTGAACGCAAACTCATGCATGTAAAGAGCAATACATACATTTTAACTTCCACCCCTCTTACCTCTATGGAAAATTGTCCGGTAAGATCCACACCCACTTGTTGAAATGGGCAAACAAAGTTCACCCTGTGAGCAAGCAATAGAGACCCAGCAGGTGCCTTATGAGGCAGAGAATTTATTCGTTTACATACAATGCAAGTATGCAAAAAAGCTTTTACGGCCTGTCTCCCCTGAGGGATCCAAACCTCAGACAACCTTAACTTACTACCGGTTGAATTACCCCCCCCCTGTGACCACAGTTAAGATGAGCTTCCTTAATCTCCAGTTTTGTTAATGATTTTTTCCCCAACCAAAGGGGAAGCTTAACCTGAAAGGGAAGAATATCAGAATTCTGTATCCTACCTCTGGTTCTAATTAACCCATCTTTATCAAGGAATAACCCTTAGCGTTAGGTACCTCATCGGAAGGTTGTTTCAAATAATCTTGTTCATATGAGAAGGCCTCCATTTGCATATTAGCAAATACCAATAATTTGGCTCCATTGAAATTGTCAGCAGCACAAAATTTCAACACTTTTTCTAAGACGCTGATTGCCTTAGTTAAGCTGGAATACCTTGTAACATCCAATGGGAAGGTATTTTCAGAATGATGTGCCTCATAAGAGTACAAACATGATACAATTTTTTTATTAGTTTCGTTTAGACAAGGTAAGGGTGAGATTGGCCAATCAACGCCTTCTCTATTAAGCCATCCCGGGCCATACATCCAGAAATTGAATAACTGAGAAAACTTAGAAGTGTTGATACCTCTACTAAAAAGATATGTCGGATTCTCCGACGAGGAAACATATTTTAATTTTTGTAGAAGGCCAAATTTGATATCAATTTTTTTATTTTTTTATTTCTGTGATCCTGTTTTCAATGAATATATTGGTCTTGGATCCTTTACAGTTCAGGACCCACGAGAGGGCAACTTGGGAATCAGACATTAGGAAAAAAGTATCAATGTTAAAGGGCCCCAAGGCACCCAAAATATGAGGGGCTACCTTAAGGGCTAAATACACAGCCATTAATTCCAAACTGGGAAGTGACTTACCCTTAATTGTATCCACTCTGGTCTTTGCGAACAGGGAATATTTAGCTCCCTGTTTCGCATACAAGGTGAATCCGTACGCGTTTTTCGACGCGTCACAGAAACAAATAAATTCGACAGAACGATTTTCAGTCAACACACACCTGGGTAATTCAAATTTCCTCAAATTTTTTAGATCCCTGGCATAGTTTTGTCCACAGGTTCATGATCTCTTCAGAAATCCGCTCATCCCAAGACAACTTGTTTTTCAGATTAAGCTGACAAGGATCCTCCCCTGTATCGTGACAGCGAGGAGCATGGTAAAAGGGTCATATACTCCTGATATTTGCGAAAGAATCCCTCTACGGGTCAACTAAAGCTGGAGAGAGTTTGAACATACCCCAAAGAAGATCATATTGATATCCCAATACCTCCTCAATGGCTGGGAAGGAAGATGAAATAGTTTCATCCTCCAACATTTTATCTTGTATCTTAGAGCAGTTAAAACTGCAGGATCGCACATCGAATCCTACCTCTAACAATCTGCTGAGAACATTGTTGCAAATAGTAAGTATTCTCTGTCACAACTGGTGGTGACAAGATTATCCACGTAAAAATTATTGGAAATACCATACGAAGCTGAATCCTTTGCATATTTTTCCGCATGGAATTTCAATATGAAGTTCAGTATGAAGGGACTAGCATTTAACCCAAATATAATTGTTTTGTACCTGTAAGTACATAATTTGTCATCCTTCTTAAGAAAAAAGCAAAATCTGTTTTTATCCTCTTCCGATTTAAGGTGAATTTGTAAAAAAAGGCCTTCCTTATATCACCTAGAAGGACATCTTCGTTTTTCCTGAAAACCATCAATAAATCCAATAATTTAGAAGTTAAGTCTACGCCCATGTAAACAGCGCCATTAATTGATGCCCCAGATCGTCGTTTCAGGGAGCAGTTAAACATGGGACAAATTTTTGTCGTCACTCCAGGTCCCTCCTTAATAACGGGTCTATGCGGAACCCCAAATATAATCCTCATAATTCCCAGGCGGGACAAAAAAAAAAAAAAACTCTTCCACTATTCCACATTCCTCATAATCTTTAAACACTTGGAAGTACTCATTATATCTTCCCTTCCCTTTTAAGGACGCTGCCATTCTCTCCATTATCTTCAAGGAAGACAAAAAGTTTATTGTTTATCAGTATGCTACGGTAAAGTATTTTCCTTCCTCTAAGACGATGGATTGGTTGGTTGGTTGGTTGGTTGGTTGGTTGGTTGGTTGGTTTACGGCATATAAACCCTTTTTGGGTTATTGAATGCCGAATCCAAAGATTTTGAAGAAACATTTTTTTAATAGAATATATTTGTTGTTTTCGCGTCGGTTTCTATTTAACCCATAGTTGGGACCCTAACAGATACTACCACTCCGGGTCAGAGTGGACCTGGGAGCAATGGTAATTAAAGGGTGGCTCCACACTCCCCAAAGCCCACAAGCTGGGGCCTCACCACTGGATATAGTTTAAGGTCATATCCGGGACCCCCATTGAGGGACTTTTACCCTCTGCAGGGGGGCAGTCGGCGTATTCTAATGCCCCACCGACAGGGCCATCTAAGACGATGGAGTCTTTAAACTCCTCTATCTCCTCCACCCCTTCAACTGCAGATTTGGAGAACAAAGGTTTTAATCTGTCCTCATAAAAAAGGGTCGGATTTAGAACAGAATTGGATTCAGGAAGAGATTTCACAACACTATTAAAGGGAGGCGAATCTATCTTACTCAAATCCTTATTCAAAAAATGCTGGCTCTCACGAAATGGAATTACGTGATTACCATGTTTCCATGCGTTGCCGTTAAGACACCCAACCAATCTGAGATTATTTAATTTACCCAGAAGGTCCAAACCAATTATCCCGTTAATGAGAATTCCGTTTAAATTCTTATAACTGGGACAGAGCGGGATCTCTTTTGAGTTAAGTTATCAACAACCTTATCAAAATTATCAACTTAAAATTTTAAATTCAAATCCCTGGAAACGCCTCAAATTTAAAAGTATTTTGATCACCTAATTTCATAGATATATTGTACTTCTGCAAACTCAAGGAGTCACTGCCAATTAACGTGTTCACAGCCATATCGAGCTTCTTGGTTTTATCTTTCTAGCCGAACACAATTTAAATAGAATTGCCTGGTCGAAAAACGATCGTTGACTCCCAGTATCAATCAAACAGAAAAAGTAAATAGGTCGGCCATGAGCTTTCATTGATATTCTAAGGACAAGAGAAATATTGTCTTGCTGTCAAGAAGTTGTTCTGCCCACAAAGGACTTATTTCCTTTAAAGCATATTACATTAAAGTGGCTCTTTAATCCACAAACTGCACAAGGATAAGGAAACCCCTTGTTTCCTCGACAAACAGCATCTGAGTGTTCACCCAGACACCGAGTACATTATTTCAATTCCATGGCTCTTTGGTACTTAGCTTCGAGGGAAGGATTTTTGTACATTTCTTAATCAAATGGTCTGTAGCGTCGTACAGCTTGCATAAAAAAGTGGCCTTCACCTTACGTGGAGAAGACGCCATATTGGATTCTATATTAGGTGAAGAAAGCACCCAGCTTGGCACGCAATTTTCCCGTCGAGCATCGAGCGGCAATCAAACATCTTGAAGCATAAAAATAAACCGATCACAGATTGCCTACTAGAATTTGTGCATAGGCGGCTTAAATCAATGAAATATGGCATGTAACTGGAATTCCTCACAACGCAATTAAAACGTTGGAATTGTTTAGTTGGCTAGTCATGGCCTAATTGCAAATACCAGCATGTGTAATAGGTGTAGACATCCATCATGGATTTTATTACAGAGGAGAAATTGTGTATTTTCCATCGAGTTTATATTTTATGTTAATTGGAAAATATATACGAAATGTTAAGATATATAACTAGCTACAACCACTTCGGGACAAGATCAAAGTGTAGTATCTGTTCCGGCAGATACTGCAAGCTATGACTAGCAAAGACCAGATGTGGGGGCAACCCCACATGCCTGACCATTAACCAGCTCCCATTTCCCACCTCTCGGGAGTTGGTCCCCTTTTTCCCTTCCCCCTCCCTTCACTCCTCACATTAAAAATTGGCCTTGTGCCTAATTTGCTCGGTGGGGGAGCAAATAAATACCATCTGTTCCGGCAGATACTGCAAGCTATGACTAGCTATGACTAGCAAAGACCAGATGTGGGGGCAACCCCACATGCCTGACCATTAACCAGCTCCCATTTCCCACCTCTCGGGAGCTGGTCCCCTTTTTCCCTTCCCCCTCCCTTCACTCCTCACATTAAAAATTGGCCTTGTGCCTAATTTGCTCGGTGGGGGAGCAAATAAATACCATCTGTTCCGGCAGATACTGCAAGCTATGACTAGCTATGACTAGCAAAGACCAGATGTGGGGGCAACCCCACATGCCTGACCTTTAACCAGCTCCCATTTCCCACCTCTCGGGAGCTGGTCCCCTTTTTCCCTTCCCCCACCCTTCACTCCTCACATTAAAAATTGGCCTTGTGCCTAATTTGCTCGGTGGGGGAGCAAATAAATACCATCAAAGTGTAGTATCTGTTCCTCAGATGCTGCACTTCTATTTCTTGTTCTCTTTCGGTGGAGGAGAAATCCTTCACGACTGAGACAATTTTTTATTTTTGTACCTTTTCTCCACGTTAAAAAACGACCCTGGTGTCTAACTCTGTCCCGTGGGGAGGCATAGTAAATAGGTACAACCACTATACTTGGCCTTTTGGCCAAGATCAAAGTGTAGTATCTGTTCCGGCAGATGCTGCACTTAAGATAATTTGTACCAGTCAATGGAGGGGAAACCCTCTATACTGGGACAATTATTATTTTTGGTAACCAGAGTGACCCCTTTTAGGGGAGCTGGTTTTTACCTCACATTAAAAACGGCCTTGTGCCTAATTTGCTCAGTGGGGGAGCAAATAAACACCATCTGTTCCGGCAGATACTGCAAGCAAAGACCATATGTGGGGGCAACTCCACATATAAGACCTTGGTCAATGTGGGGGAAACCCTTCATACCAATTGTCACTATCCAGCTCCCCTACTCCCCGGGGAGTTGGTCCCCATTTCCCCTTAACTCCTCACATTAAAAATCGGCCTTGTGCCTAATTTGCTCGGTGGGGGAGCAAATAAATACCATCTGTTCCGGCAGATGCTGCACTTAAGATAGTTTGTACCAGTCAATGGAGGGGAAACCCTCTATACTGGGACAATTATTATTTTTGGTAACCAGAGTGCCCCCTTTTTGCCTACTTTTGGGGGAGCTGGTTTTTACCTCACATTAAAAACGGCCTTGTGCCTAATTTGCTCAGTGGGGGAGCAAATAAATACCATCTGTTCCGGCAGATACTGCAAGCTATGACTAGCTAGGACTAGCTATGACTAGCAAAGACCAGATGTGGGGGCAACCCCACATGCCTGACCTTTAACCAGCTTCCATTTCCCACCTCTCGGGAGCTGGCCCCCCCCTTTCCCTTCCCCCTCCCTTCACTCCTCACATTAAAAATCGGCCTTGTGCCTAATTTGCTCGGTGGGGGAGCAAATAAATACCATCTGTTCCGGCAGATACTGCAAGCTATGACTAGCTATGACTAGCTATGACTAGCAAAGACCAGATGTGGGGGCAACCCCACATGTCTGACCTTTAACCAGCTCCCATTTCCCACCTCTCGGGAGCTGGTCTCCCTTTTCCCCTTCCCCCTCCCTTCACTCCTCACATTAAAAATCGGCCTTGTGCCTAATTTGCTCGGTGGGGGAGCAAATAAATACCATCTGTTCCGGCAGATACTGCAAGCTATGACTAGCTATGACTAGCTATGACTAGCAAAGACCAGATGTGGGGGCAACCCCACATGCCTGACCGTTAACCATCTCCCATTTCCCACCTCTCGGGAGCTGGTCCCCTTTTTCCCTTCCCCCTCCCTTCACTCCTCACATTAAAAATCGGCCTTGTGCCTAATTTGCTCGGTGGGGGAGCAAATAAATACCATCTGTTCTTCAGATGCTGCACTTCCATTTCTTGTTCTCTTTCCGTGACGGAGCAGTCCTTAACGACTGAGACAATTTTTTATTTTTGTACTTTTTCTCCACGTTAAAAAACGACCCTGGTGTCTAACTCTGTCCCGTGGGGAGGCATAGTAAATAGGTACAACCACTATATATCGGTGCCTAAATCTAAACGCAGATTCCATGCTCAATGTTTATTGCTTCTTTCCCAGAATTGCTCGCCTGTGGAACACTGTTCTGTTGGTCTGCTTTTCAGTTAAATTCAACAGCGTAGCCTTCAACTTCAATGTAAACAAGTTCTTGTTGAGTCGTCCTCATAAATAATCAAATTTTACCCAATTTACACAATTAACGGTTATTATACTACCACGTCGCATTCATTAATCCTTATCCTCGAGTGACCTTCAGGTCTTGATAAATGGTGACTCTGACTCATATAAAAAAGCACATTTAACTATTTAATGTTTTATATTGAAGCAACTAGTTAATTGAAAGGTACACTGTGACCTAAAAAATGACCCAGAATAATACGTTGATATCATCGAGTCAGGACGCCTCAGCTATTGAAAATTAACTACTTCCTTTCCAAAGACGGTGTAAATGCCTGGGAGGGTGCAACTCACAAGTAAAGACTGCGTTTATCCCTCGAGATTGATGATTGCGAAACATAGCACTAAGGAATTGAGTTGTTTAAGTCGTGTCTAATTGAATCAGGTTTAATAACAATAACTTGCAAGTTTAATAATGTGTGGAGAAATGCGTGACTTACCTGGATAGACCACATGCGGGTCGGTCACCGAAAATAAATAAAAAGAAAGAAAAGAAACGGTGAAGACTCTTATTTATAGAGTAGTGATCACGTGAGTTAGAAGAATATGCAACTAGAGGTGAATGATTTTGCGATATAAAAAGCGTGTGTTGTTAAGAGGAGGGGCAGACTGTTGGCAAAAGTCAGTGCTGTCAGACGTGCTTTAGAATTTTGTTATTATATGCTGCGCTCGATTGTTGGGAGAGAGAAAAGAGAAGAGGAGGAACCAAGAAGACATTCTGCAGATACTTGACTTTGTGTTGGTTTTAAGCTATTTCGGAGCTTGGTGTGCGGTGACTAACAATGGACAGATTCGACATTCGCTTAATACCCGAGTTCGACGGATCTACCACTGGACCGGCTGTCGTCGAATGGATTGAAAAGGCAGAGAAAATCTGTAAACTGTGCAAAATTAAAGAACCAGCCACAGTTATCCCTTTGAGGCTAACCGGAGGGGCCTATGCAGTCTACCAACAACTCGGGGATGAACCAGACTGGGATGAAATCAAGCAGAGCCTGTATACAGCGTTTGGTACAGATCCATTTGTTGCGTGGCAACAGTTCACGAGCCGGACACTTCAACCCAAGGAAACAGTCGACGTGTACCTAGCCGACCTGCGAAAATTATCTGTACCGTTTGGTGGGGTCAACGATAAAATATTAAGCTGTGCATTTTTGGTAGGCCTACCCGAGGAGGTCAGTAAACTGTTGCGGGCATCATCAAGAATCGATGAATTGTCAACTGATGAGTTATTGGCCCGAGCTCGAAACATCTGTAAGGAACAGGAACCAATTGCAGCAGCAGCTCGTTTTCGACATGGAGGCAATGTGGACTCTCTTCCAGATAGTAATAAGCATGCCACCCCAGTGTGCTATAAATGTGGGGAGGCCAATCATTTTGCTAAAGAGTGCCGGAGTGATAGGAGAGGTGTATATCCACAATCAAAGCGACCAGTGCAATGCTATCGCTGCAATAAGTTTGGGCACATATCTCGCAACTGTTCGGGAAACGAAGTTGGGGGCAAGGTACTATCGCTACCCTTGCCCCCTGCCAACCAATAAACACAGGATTGCCTGTCATTAGCGTTAAACTTGATGATGTGCAGTGTTCAGCACTTATAGACACGGGGTGTTCCCGGTCTATAGTTAGTGCCCATTGCTGTCCGGTGTGGCGGAGGAACCCAGTCGGCGTTATGACCATCAATGGCTTATCACGGGTATGTTGTGGTGAAGGGACAGTCACAATCTGTACTGAGAAGGGTGACACAGCTAAAGTTGACGTTCTGGTGATGCAGGAGAAACCCCTTGGCTACAACATGTTGCTTGGAATTGATGCAATACAAGCACTAGGAGGCGTTACAATCACAGCAGCTAGAGGTATCAGGCTTGGAGAAGGGAAAGACGTCTGTGCAGCCATGTCGATTGAAGAAAAGGACTTCTGTGCTACATTTGATGACAACAAAAGGGTGTGGACTGCAGAGTGGAAATGGGCCATGGGCCAGGAACCAGATCGGCTGTGCAACACGATTCCAGAGTATGCAGTTTCTACCAAGAATAGGGCCGCATATGAAGAAGAACTTCAGATGTGGATTGACAACGGTTGGTTAATACCATACCCACAGGAACGTCTGGGACCACCCAAGGGATTAATTCCGCTCATGGCTGTTGAACAACCTACCAAAGAAAAAATTCGTCACGTAAAAGATATCCGCCCTTGTTATACCTCTTCTGATTCTGAGGACGATGAGGAGGATCACACACCGTTCAGAGATGATCCTGATCACTTACTGCCCCTTCAGGTGAGTATAGAAACACCACCAACAGAACCAGACGAGGGAATGATGGGACATACCGATGACAATAGTGATGAGAGCGATGGACACAAGGAAGTAATGCCTCATCGAAATACTCGACAGAGACGAATACTGCCCACCCCCCATGATTGCGAAACCCCGCGAGAAGGGATGATGGAGCACACCGAGGAGATGACGCCTCCGATTCTTCGGAGAAGTACCCGACAAAGACGGATACTGCCCCCCTGCCCTGATTGTGAGACACCGCCTATGGAACCACGAGACGGGATAATGGAACAGACTGGTAGTAATGATGGTAGTAATGAAGAAAACAGCAATGAGGAAGTGCTGCCCCCGATTCTTCGAAGGAGTACCCGCCAACGACGATTGCCCGCATGTCCTGTTTGTGATCATGAGATCAGGGGGGAGTGTGGAGAAATGCGTGACTTACCTGGATAGACCACGTGCGGGTCGGTCACCGAAAATAAATAAAAAGAAAGAAAAGCAACGGTCAAGACTCTTATTTATAGAGTAGTGATCACGTGAGTTAGAAGAATATGCAAATAGAGGTGAACGATTTTGCGATATAAAAAGCGTGTGTTGTTAAGAGGAGGGGCAGACTGTTGGCAGAAGTCAGTGCTGTCAGACGTGCTTTAGAGTTTTGTTATTATATGCTGTGCTCGATTATTGGAGAGAGAAGAGAAGAGGAGGAACCAAGAAGACATTCTGCAGATACTTGACTTTGTGTTGGTTCTATAATGTAATCATGCGGTTATAGTTTATTTTCTTGGTTCAAATCTATTTTGATCATTTGGTTGACTTCATCGTTTTTACAATTCAATAATTTTATTTGATTTGTTAATGTGAAATGTTTTTATATGAGAATAATTTGGATTATTCAGACAACAGTTCTCATCTTGGACGCTAACAGTAGTGCAACAAATCCAAATAAATAATGAAATGCCTAGTCTTAATCCTACAACAAGTCTGAAGCTTTGACAAATATAATCTAAACTTGAAAGGAAAACAATTCGAGACACCTAACTAATTACCGGACATTTTTACAGGGGGGAATAAATAATTATTACACCGTGTTACGAAAACCTAAATTCATTGTTCTTTAGTATTTGATCTTCTCTTTAAATAATTTCACGTTTAAATCGTGTTTTTCATCTTTTAATTTTGATTCTTTTCTATTTTCATATTTTTTATTTCTTAATGAATTGGACACACAAAACAAAAGTTGTAGCAATTTACTAAAGAAGTCAAAACAGATTGGTTTAATCCCCCCCCTTTTTTTTCGTTCCATGGAATGAACCGTAAGTTATTAGTTTTTCTTTCTTTATACATTTTTAAAAAATTACATCCAATAACTTTTTAAAATAATTAGAACCATTGAAATAAGTTTATTTTTACGGCAATCAACATTTTTTTTTAAATTAAAAATAAAGGTTTAGTCAAGATATTAAAAAATGAAAATATCGAAAAAAGTTTAAATTGTGTATCCGTTATGGAACGAAGTTCTCCGAAAAAAAAATTTCACTTAATTTCATCAAGTATTTTTTTTTTTTTTTTTTTTTTTTTTACAGCGAAAAAATAATTTATTATGATACCAAGCAAAATGTTCGATTTTTAGGAAGAAAAGCTAGTATTAAAGATGGGGACGGGTGTCAGCGATTTAACTGGAGTTATCTCCCTTTGGCATTTCTAAAATTCAAACAAATTTTTTTTTTTTAATCCAAGATGGCTGCCTTCAATGTGTTCTCATAAAAACGTGTTTTTTCCGCTGTAAAAAAAAAAAAAAAAAAAAAAAAAAGAACTACTTGATGAAATTAAGTGAACATTTTTTTAGGAGAACTTCGTTCCATAACGGATAAATACAATTTAAACTTTTTTCGATATTTTCATTTTTTTATGTCTTGACTAAACTGCACAAGTACCAAAATAAAATATTTTTTTCAACCTGACATATAGAATTTTGTCCAAAATATGATTAAGTAAAACTTACTATACCTTAGAAAATAATAATTATCATATACATAATAATTTCATATGAATACTTAACAACTGAGCACAAAAATAGTTATTTTTTCCAGATATTTAATTGTTTTAATTTTATTTTTCTATCTACACTTAACTCTTATGTTGCTAAAAATGTTGGTACTCATGCAGAGCGTAATCCGTGCTGAAATAATAACGTTATTATTCATAAAGCCATTCGTAACATGGGGGAGAGGGTGCTTTGTACCTATTCTGTAATTTAACCTTACAATTGAATAAAAAAATATATCATAAAACTTTAATTAAACGTGGAAATACGGTTTTAAAAATAGCGCGGATCACTCTCTGCATTAGTAGCACCGAAATGTTTTATTTTTGTTTTATCCAAGATTTTTTCTTTTATATTATACTAGCGAGGGGTACCCGGCGTTGCCCGGGTGTTTGGAGGTGGTTGGGGGTTTAAAAAAAAAAAGAAGGTAAGTATAAGGATCGAACCCGAACCATTGAGGCAAAGTGGTAAATTAAAGTGTGAAAAACAAAACGTGCGACGTTAACCATTGCCCCACCGCGAGATGCTAACGGAAACACGTTTGAATTTATTTAATTACTTTGATTTGGCAGGTGCTCGTTTTAATGAGTTAATGAGGTCAAGTTTGACTGTGGGATGAATTCATTTACTGCTGAACGCTCTTTTTTTCCCCCCAAGATGTTATAGGAAAAAGACTAACCCACATGTGGCGAGCAACAAATGTTGAATATTTATCTTCCCAAAATGGAGCAAATTAAATAGACAGGCGAGCTTTGTTGTTAACTGTGAGATATTACGATTTATATGTGATATAAAAAGTTTTAAAAAGTTGTGAACCGACCGACCGCTTCTCTGAAAGAAGCCTTTTGTAGACATACAGAAAAAGCAAACACAAATACATACATACATACATACATACATACATACATTTTCGCTTTTATGTTTATAGATTGTAGATCACTTTCTTATTTATGAACTTTACTTAAAATATGGGTACATATCATAAACTCTCTGTACTAGCACCAAAATGTGTGCTTATTTATCGGCCATCACAAATTAGATGAAATTTTATGAAGAAAAAATATTGATTAATGTTTATATATTTCACCTAGAAAAAAAATCAAAATGATCATAGCTATTTTCATTTTTATAATATAAACTCATCACTAATTTTTTCAAAAACAAATCCTACCAAGACCGGCCTTAAAATCCTAGTAAATATTACCTTACGCTACAACAGAACACCAACCACTCTAATTTGGTTTGCAAGGCTATTTGAGGTCGTTGACAACGAATTTGATAATAAAGTCGCAAATTTACCGTTTCATGGTATGAACCCCTTGACCCTTGGACTATTTTGTGCCATTTCACCACCTATCATTTATGCTACGTGCGATCATTTTTTTTTTTACTGAAATGTACATTTGCACGCACATGCGTAGTCACTTGACATTTCACAAGGCACATGAATACATGGCGGACATTTTAAATGAGGAGAAGTATTTTTCATGAAAAATTTTCACCTCATTTAATAGTCATTAGAACAAATACTTGTCATAAATTTAAAAAATATTTAATAGTAAGTTTTCAAGAGTGATTTACAAAAACATATTTTTTATGTTTTTCGATCTTTTTTGTAGAATATTCAATTATAAAACTTTGTAGTTTAAAAGGTACTTCTGCAGTTTGATTAACCATATTCCATAAGTAATGCAGCAACATGTATCGAGAACAATACTGTCTAACATTTCATAGAGATTCTGTGTTTACATTTGGGGGGAGGTGGCGGAGTGGATTAATAAATACTAAAGTTAAAATATAAATGTCTAAAACTTAGAGAAATTGGTAAATTGATAAAAATTATATAAACAGGGTTATCTCCCTTAAAACGTTATGGTTTTATGAATGTTAATGAAGAGGAAAATTTTAAAAATTAAATTAGACTACTTACATAATGATAAAAATTAAAAAGATCAATATAAAATTTTAAATTTCTAACAAGACATTTATGATATAAAGATAAATTTTAATTCATATTTTTTAAATACATCTTTTAATTACAATTCCTTCTTAAGAAAAAAATATTAAGTGACATTGTGATGTGTTCAAGTCCAACGTTAACAAATTCCTAATGAACCGCACCCTTAAGTAAACACTTCATCAAATCTCCACACTAACATAATGGACTTGCAATAACCCTTATCCCTGAGTGGTTTCCGGGCCTTGATAAGTGGTGACCTCTATGTAAAAAAAAAAAAATCAATTATGAGATTGTAGATTTAAACAAAGCTGATACAAAACTATTGTAGATTTAATAGGACATAGTTGGGACATCTATAATATAAATCTCACCTGTCTATTTAAATGTATGTATGTTTTGAAACTCAACCCTTTGGACGAAAAAATTGGCTAAAAATATCAATTCCTCCACCCTTAACTGGGCGCTTTTCTACAAGGAGGGGCCGTTTTTTAAACTGATATTTTCGAAAGTCATCCCTTCTTTTCGATTGACTAGTCTTAATTTAAATCTTCAGTTCTGGTTTGATGATGGACGCAACGGACAAGACATTTTTTTTCCTACTTTCCCACTCTATATCTGTGCCTAAATCAAAATGCGGATTCCGTGAACAAAGCTTCTTTCTTAGAACTGCACACCTGTGGAACTCTGTTCCGTCTGCCTGCTTCCCACCGGACTACAACTTGGATGTCTTCAAGTCCAATGTTAACAAATTCCTAATGAACCGCCCCCTTAAGTAAACACTTCATCAAATCTCCACACTAACGTAATGTACTTGCAATAACCCTTATCCCTGAGTGGCTTCCGGGCCTTGATTAAGTGGTGATCACTGTGTAAAAAAAAAAAAAAAAAAAAAAACTTCATGGTACAGGTTTGAGCCTGCCTGCCTACTACGACTTTTTTTTTGTTCAACCTCCAAACTCCCGGGCAGTGCCGGGCACCCAGGCTAGTAAAATATAAACTAGAATTTGAGTGTGTAGTTTAGCATTTAGAAACCAAATCAAGTAAATGAATAATTTGGAGAAAAATAACACATGGACAATTAATTGGACAGTAAGATAGATAATTGGTTGAAATATAAAAAATAGAAATAGAAAAATGGGGCGATTTATAAATTCCATGCCTAACTTAAAATAATTAAACAAAAAACATAGAAGAGTTTGTTAGAGGTAGGTTCAACTGTTTGCTCGCATAGAGATTACATATGTATAAATAGTGTATTTCACTGTCTGCAAAGTGGATGTTTTGGAATATATTTGAATGACATAATTTTTCTACAGTTAAATATGTTGGAATTATTAGAAAGTAAAGAAAGAATCCCAAGCATTATGTTCTCCGTCTCGTAATTCTCAGTATTAAACCCCGGCATGCATATTTCAGAACTCACTTTTGCTAAAGAGTCATACACTCTATCTCTGACACAGTCTTTTCATTTGAAAAACCGACTACATCTCATTTGCATATTTCCCCCAAATCTTGTTACCTCACGTGACCACCATTCCATAAAAAAGAGGCCATTTTTTTCTCTTGAAATGGACGGCTTTGTACTACTTTTTACTCACAAGCCCCCTTGATCTTTATGATCAATAATTGGTTTCATAGTCCAGTATCCACATTGGGCATCTTCATTTGTGGTGCAACCGTTGTATAGGTTTTTCTTCAGGAACTTTATCAATCTCCTCTTCCTCTGTTGGCAAGGAAACTCTCCATATGTCTAAGATGTGACGTGGCATTCTATTAACTGCCAACTTGTTTTTGAAGTGTAGTTCAGTTACAGTACAGTTTCTCCAGAACAAGAATTACCAACTGTTACAATGGATGTTACCATTCGTACAAAAAGTTCTTGGGGCGGAATTTTGCTTCTGGGTGCCACGGCTTTTATAGTGAGATGGCACTTTTCTATAATTCCATTACCACTTGGGCAGTGTGCAGCTCTAAAATATGGCATAACTTTCCTCGTTGCACAAAAAACTTCCGAGCGGAAAAACATACTGTTTCCCACCAACACCTCTTCTACTGGCCCCCTTTCCATAAACACCTCCTTGAGAACTCATTCAGTTAATTTTCCATTTCATTTCTGATTTTTCGCCATATCACTAATCTACAGGGTGGTCAAAAAGTCAGGTAACATTTTAAAGAAAAACGATATTAGCAATACACGTATATTTAAGTACCATACATTGAAATATAAAATGAAACAAACATGAAATATGTTTATTTTGTTAATTGTCGTCCATTTATCTCTATCAATCGCTGGAAGCGATTAACCACTGATTGTGTAACACGTGTAATCATGTCAGCTGATATCCGCGCAATCTCCTCTTCAATAAATAACTTTAAAGACGCTATTGTATCAGGCTTCTTGCCATAAACGCTATCCTTTACATAGCCCCAAAGCCAGAAATCAGGAGGGGTAAGATCCGGAGATCTGGCTGGCCATTCAACTGGGCCACGGCGACCAATCCATCGTTGTTTTTTCTACCTTTAACATGTTACCTGACTTTTTGACCACCCTGTAGACTCACAGTCACTTGTAGTTAAATGTCGTTCATGTTGATAATGTGTGATATCAATAGCCAATCGTCACCAATTTGGCCAAGACAGTCTTAAGAATTGTCATCATGATTTTTGGTGTGGAATTCAGTCCAAATCATGATCTGGTCAAACGTGCTTGTGTAGCAGCTAATCCGATTTGGCAACACATACCGTCCATTTATAAAGTAGGCTCAAAAGACCTTATTTTCAATCAGACAGAGCCTGGGTTTTGATGGTTGGATGGTATTGTTCCTGGTTGCACTTTTTTCATTCTTGGTGCACTCAGATTACCAAACTTCACCTGGCCTTTAGCAATGGTAGCTTCTCCCAATTCATCTATAACAATCAGCCCTAGTACAACATTAATTCCTGCAATAAGCCTATTCAGTACAATCACTATTAATTGTAGTGGTATAGTCCTCATCATGGTCTCAGCATTGGCCTCTCCACAGCATTTCACTTCTCTTACAGCTACAGCTCTATTATTACTTGTTCCGTTCCAAGAGTTGGTGATATTTGTAGTAACAAGCGTTGTTCTACATCCAGTATCGATAAAAGCTCTAGGCCTCCTCTTGTTAATACTAACCACTATTTATGGCAACAAACTCTCACATGCCTTTCCAGTATAAAAGTGATGACTACTGGCGCAATAGCATCCTTTTACTTTGTTCCTGGATCCAAAAAGCAATTCCTGCTAAAGTGCCCCACATGGTCACACTGAAAACATAATATCTGATCGTTGCTCCTTACAGTCTCTCATCAGGTGAGGTATTTGTCATCTGAAGCATTTACTGGTAAATCTATGACTTTGTTTCGTTAATGTCCGCTCCTTTCTGCTTTGATTGTTTGCCATAGTGACTGTGACTGCCCCAAATTCATGCTGTTTTTGCCAGCACTTTAGCATGCCTCAAAATCCCCTCCTCATCCATGGTTTCCATTTAAGTAAGTCGTTACAGTTCCATAGAGACCTTTGCCACATATACATATCTACTGACTCTCTGGTCCCAGTAAGTCGTCTGAGCTTGTAAGACTCAAACGCACTCTCTAAAAATGTGGTCTCTCAGCAATGGTTTGTTGTCTGTCCCATTTCTAGATAGATTGGTAGAGCATTCCCTTCCAAATACATATACCTTTGGAGAGACTTGTCAACTGTTATTAGGCTGTCAACAAATTTGTTCAAACCTTAATTGTATTCACTGCAGGTCCACATACCACGACTTGTTGATCTAGTGTTCTTCATAAATTCCCTCCTCACATATTTTATTATATCTTATATAGAGGTAACATCTTTACCCAAACCTTATAGAAATCTATTCACACTGTATTTTATTTTCTCGCATATATTCTTGGTGTTTTCCAAACTACAGTAACGTTTATGTAGAACTAGCAGGTGTACCCGGCGTTGTGTGTAATGGAGGGGGTGGGTAAAGTGAAGAATAAGCAAAGTAAAAAAACGATGGTAAATTTCTTAGAAAAAAATCGGCAAAACGAAAACAAAAAGAAAACATCAGACAAAGGTAAAACTTCTTTAAAAAGAAATCGAAAAAACATGAAAAAACGTATTCGGAAAATCAAAAACAAAAAAACATAGCAGAAAGCGAAAAATATGGCGTTAGTAATCCTTCAATTCGGTTAATTCCACTTTTTTAAGCAACTACGAAATAACCCTTCAATTCGGTTAATTTCAATATTTTTAAGCAACTAAACAAAAGTAATACAGCGAAAAGCGAAAAAAAAATGGCATGAGTAACCCTTCAATTCGATTAATTCTAATTTTTGAAGCAACTACAAAGTAAAGAAAACTCAAACCAGTGTTTCTTCATACCTGTTCATTGTGAACGATCCTGAAACGGTGTTAAGTGGTGGTGGAGAAAGGAGGAATTTATTAGAGAGAAGAGATTTTACCACTTCCATTGATTGTAACAGATTTTGGCAACAGAAAAAATATAAGAATCTACGATTACATGAGAAGAAATAGAAATGTAGTTGCCAAAACCAAAGAAAATGCCAGCATCAATCTGCATTAATTATTATAAAAGCTTTTGATTGAAACTTAAATAATTAGGTTAAATGTTTATAATAATTTAAATATTTAGTCCTAATAATATTTAAAGATTAAACAATAAAATGATGTTTACATTTATGGATGAACAGATTTTATTTGTACCTTTTTTCACCCTAAAGAAGTCACAATGCCACTCGGAAAGTAAGGGGTTATTAGTTGGGAGAAAAATTCTCAGGATATTGTATGATAATATGGTAAGATTAAATATGTATTATCTGTTTATAGTTATTTAAATATTTGGTCTTACTAATACTTAATGATCAAATATTGAAGACGTTGCTGAGTTAAAAGCCTGTGATAAAAATATATTTTACGTTGATATGAATTAGCGTGGACAGATATCTGAATGTAAAACATTCAAGATGTTTTTACACATTTTAATCACAATTAAGACATATTAATACATCGATGTTTGAAGATAAAACATTCAAAATGTTTTCTACACATTTTCATCACAAACAAGGCATATTCTCACCTCAATGTAAGGGGCTATGATTTAGACTTATTACTAAGAAACGAGTAACCCCATTCTTGTGAAGTATGTGGATATTCTTGTCCTGACAGATCAAATTTAGTGCTTCATGTTAGAACTCACACTGGGGAAAATTAAAAGACGTTTCAATTATACCAGTCATCATAGGAGCAACTGGGCTTATGAAAAAGAACTTTAAAAAGTACATAGCAAGCATACCCGGTGAACCAAGTGCAAGTGAAATACAAACGGTTGCACTGAAAGGGACGGCTAGAATCCTGAAAAGATCTCTTGGTTGGTTGGACTCACTAAAATAGGGGTAAATGTCAGACATCTGGTTGGATGTCCCATCCCCTAGAAGAAAAAGTTTAAGAAAAATGAAAAAAAAGAGAGAAAGGGAAAAGCCATATTCTTGCACAATATGTGAATTCGCTTGCTCTTATAAATCGAGTTTAGTGATACATATAAAAACTAAACATAATTAGAAAATGTCATTTTCAAAACATAGTCTCAGTCTTATTCAAGTAAGAAAACAAGTATGTATTACAGTATTACAAAAAACGAGTATGTATTACAGTATTACATAAGACATAAAATTACATAAAACGAACCTGAAACACATCGTTAGTGAAATGTATATTAGAACTGACACGACCCATGATTCTTAATGAATATTTTTATAATAGAGCGAAAGCAGATAATATAATACCATATGATGAAGTAAATAATCGATGTTTGAAGATAAAACATTCAAAATGTTTTTTACACGTTTTCATTACAAACAAGATTTAAGACGTTTTCTACACGTTTTCATCACAAACAAAGCATATTATCACCTCGATGTAAGGGGCTATTATTTAGACTTATAACTAAGAAACGAGTAACCCGATGTCTGCACACATTACATTTAAACTACTGTGTTATTGAGAGGAATTCAGAGAAACAGAAAACGGTGAGGGAATTCCAAAGTCTAGCAACTGGGGGAGACAACTATAAGAATAAAAAGCTTTCTGGCATATCAACAAAGATTCTGCTGCGTTTTGATTGAATGGAAGTATTATTAAGGTGTACAATTACTATATATTAATCAAATCACATTCCATTATATTACTTGAAAAACATGGGGATCCAACATTGTGAGGATGGGACTACATTGTGAGAATGCAGCTTGGGACCTAGGGATGGAACTTATTAGATTTAAACTTTTTTTTAACCTTGTCTAAGACAGACGCATTTATGGTAGTTTTACCAGCTCATATATCGTAATAATCAATACATATTCTAATGTGAACGTTGAGGACGTCTAGGATAATCTCAGTTAAAATTAATTTTATAGCATGATTAAGAAAACTTATTTTATTTGTAATGTTAGCAAATTATTTGTAAAAACATTTGATAATTAGTAACTAAAATATTCTGCATGATAATGTGAGCTCTGTAGACGTCTAGGATATTCTCAGGTAAAAATAATTTTCTACCAGTTGAGAAAACCTACCGTTTTTTTAGATGTCCTTGTAATTTTCTCAAATTATTCCCAAATGTATTTTATAATTAGTAAACTAAAAAATGTTTTTGTATTATATAATTAAAGATATGTGAAAAATTAACAATTAAACTGATATATTTTTTAATTAAACATAAGATGGAATAATAAATAAAAATATACAAATAAAAGTGTAAATAAAGAAGATATTAAATGCATAGAATTTCGCTGAAGGATTTTCAAACAAATTAAAGTTTTGGGTACTAAACAAATATATAATTAGAAAATGCATTTATAAGCTACAATGAACATCCAAGTGAATTCTTGGACGATAATTACGGTTTTCAAAAGGCGAACAATTAAAAGATAAATCTGCCTTACTTAAAAAAATTGCTAGGTTTATTTATAGTGTCTTTTACATATAAAATAAACACCCAATACTTTTGCTGTTGAGGAGACTTTGTCAAAATGATTGTCCGTGGCTTAATGTCTATCACAATAAAAAGATCGTTTCTGTAACGATCGTACAAATTATTGACTTTGTTGTTGTTCCTTCTTATGAAACAGATTTTTAATTTTTAATTCTAATGTTAATTTTAAATTATCAATCACATTATATATATATATATATATATATATATATATATATATATATATAATCATGAAGAAGGCAAATACAGGAAAGATTTTGATTGACTTTTGTAATTTATATATTTATTTTACATACATGCAAACAAAGTAAACTGTTTGATGCCACTTAGAACAGAATACTAATATTAAAACTATTTAATTTTTTGTTTTGCAGATAATTTTGCTGATTGAACGATTATAATTGCTTATTAACGGATTATCATTTTCATGAAACATTATCCTATAAACGTTTATTACCTTATGTGGAAGATTACTCTGACATTATTGGGGAGATTTATTATAGAAGGTATTTAATGAGTTTTATGAAATTGTTCAGAAAACATAAAATGTCTTTTTGCAAAATTTGTTCAATTTTCGAAAGTGAATAAGAAATCAAATCAAAAACTCTTCTTTAGTATGGGATTTTATTAAACGTTACATTCAGTGACACATCTGAGAACTCACACTAGAAAAAGCCGAACTATTGAGAAATATTCTTTTTCTGCAAAATAGGGTCTACTAAAACATGTGAGAACACACACTGGCGAAAAAAAGAGCTCTCAGCTTGTTTCAGTAAAAAAACAGTGAATGTTGCCAGCTTGACTGACTGCAGAATCTTCAAAGAAAGAAAATTAAAAAAAAAAGAAAAGATGAAAGCAAAACAGCTTTTGGATCTGGTAAATTGTAAAATATTCTTTATGACACACGTGAGAATTCACCCTGCGGAAATACCACATAATTGTGAAGTGCGTGGATATTCTGGTTTAGAAAAGTATCGTTTATATTGTGAATATTCCTTTTCTCAAATATCATCGGCTAGTTATACATAGGAGAACTCACACTGGAGAAAAGATACATTCTTGTGAAGTGTTTGGATATTCATGTTCTAAAAACTCAAACTTAATAAGGAATATGCGACCTTATACTGGTGAACCGGCACATTTTTGTGAAGTTTGTGGATATTCCTTTTCTAAACATTCACTGTTAGTGACACATATGAGAACTCACACTGGGGAAAAACCATATTCTTGTAAGATGTGTAAATATTCCTTTTCTCAGAAATCAAATTTAGTAGCACATATAAGAACTCACACTGGAGAAAAGGCACAGTCTTGTAAGGTGTGTGGATATTCCTCTTCTGTAAAAGCCAATTTAGTAGCACATATGAGAACTCACACTGGGGAAAAGCCACATTCTTGCAACTTATGTAAATATTCTTGTTCTCAAAAAGCATCGTTAATGAAACATATGAAAACTCACACTGGGGAAAAACCACATTCTTGCAATGTGTGTGGATATTCCTTTTCTCAAAAATCAAATTTAGTAGCACATCTGAGAACTCACACTGGGGAAAAGCCACATACTTGCGATTTGTGTAATTATTCTTGCTCTCATAAAGTATCGTTAGTAAAACATATGAGAACTCATACTGGAGAAAAGCCACATTCTTGTGATGTTTGTGGATATTCTTGTTCTCAAAAAGCATTGTTAGTTACACATATGAGAATTCACACTGGAGAAAAACCGTATTCTTGTGAAGTATGTGGATATTCTTGTGCTGACAAATCAAATTTACTGAAACATATGAGAACTCACACTGGGGAAAAGCCACATTCTTGCAACGTGTGTAAATATTCTTGTTCTAAAAAAGCATCGCTAGTGAAACATATGAGAACTCACACTGGGGAAAAGCCACATTCTTGTAAAGTGTGTGGATATTCCTGTTCTCAAAGATCAACTTTAGTAGCACATATGAGAACTCACACTGGGGAAAAGCCACATTCCTGTGAAGTGTGTAATTATTCTTGTTCTCACAAAGCATCGTTAGTGAAACATATGAGAATTCACACTGGGGAAAAACCCCATTCTTGTGAAGTATGTGGATATTCTTGTTCTGACAGATCAAATTTAGTGCTTCATGTTAGAACTCACACTGGGGAAAAGCCATATTCTTGCACAATATGTGAATTCACTTGCTCTTATAAATCGAGTTTAGTGATACATATAAAAAATAAACATAATTAGAAAATGTAATTTTCAAAACATAGTTTCAATCTTATTCAAGTAAGAAAACAAGTATGTATTACAGTATTACATAAGACATAAAATTACATAAAACAAACCTGAAACACATCGTTAGTGAAATGTATATGAGAACTGACACGATCCATGATTCTTAATGAATATTTTTATAATAGAGCGAAAGCAGATAATATAATACCATATGATGAAGTAAATAATCGAAAAATATAAACTCATCAAAACCTGCCAAAATACCAAAACACAATTAGTAGAACACTAAGCAAAAGAAATAAAGTTATAAAAGCAACGTTATTACTTACTAAACGCCCTTTTCTGTGTATTTTAATTTTAATGAAATCAAATATGTGTTCCCAAAAGGATTTCTTGTAAATAAAGACACATTTTTTCTCCACACTATATTTATGTTTCTCTTTGCGTTAATAAACTTTTATGAAAATGAAAAAAAAAACACTTGACAAAAATGATATTTTTGCAAATCATGTAAGCTTGCTCCGAGAAATCAAGTTTTTTTTTAAAATGTCTGAGAAATCACACTGAAAAAAGTCAAATATACTTGATGAACCAAGTTACAACTATATCCAACTAATTGATGAGAAAATAAAAAGAAAATAAACAAAAGACAAAGTAGATATTGAATATCTTTATGTGATGAACGTCGGATTGATTTCCATATGACAAAATCACTGCATAGACAACCTATTAAATTTTTGATTGAAGACGCTGGCATCATTCCATAGCTTCTATAGATGCTGTTTAATAAATTGTTTTCCTATCATGTTTAGATGAGAACAGTAGTCCGAATTAGCCAATAGAAAAGAAGTGAAAAATTAGTTAAAAATAATGCATACTGCAGAGAAAGAGTCGCGTTTTTCTGAGTTTAGATAATAGTGCAGTTTTAATTTGAAATTTTTTTCGTTTTATATATATAAAAAACGTCTATATGTAAGCACACATAAGAACTCAAAACACGAACAGGTACTACACATTAATCGTTCTTCTCTGGGTTTCACATAGACAACCCTGCATAGGCAACTAGGGATTATCTCCCTTAAACAGGAAGTAATTAATGCTGAACTCCTCTGATGTATAAAATGTAAGCGATATATATATATATATATATATATATATATATATATATATATAATCTCACAGACATTTGCATTTTGTGTTGAGCTTAGCAACAAGCTGGAAGGATACATTTCCCATTTTACGCTACCAACACAAACTCAGAAAAGGAAGAAGTCCGTTAAATAACAAAATTACATTATGAAACTTGCATTTGTTCTGGCACAGTATATAAATCATTGCGCCAAGAAAAGGATTGTGTTTAATCCAGAAGTGTCACTATATGGAAGTGCACAGGGGTTTTAGTTACAGTGAATGCGGTTAAACGCACAAAAAGAACAAGAGGAGCCACCCTGAACTCCCTACCTCAACAAATATCAACGCGGTTAAATCCCTGTTTAAACTCGTGAATCATGTGACGTATACCTTCTCACAATTGAAAGTAATGGCTCCCTTCCAAGAGTTTTTGAGGATGAAGAACAGAAAGTTCTATTGGGATGAAACACTATATTATCTCCCCTGAATATAATTAACCAGTGATGATCTCTCCTGATGTCTATATATATATTAAAGAAGTAGGCGCAGACATTTGCACTTTGTGATGAGCTCACCAAGAGCTGGAAGTAAGTTAAATGACAAAAATACATTATGAAACTTGCAACTTGATTCGGTAAAAACTTACGATGATGTGATTTCAAACTTAATCATGCTAATTATTTGTTAGGTGTATAATCAGAACCCAGAGAAGAACGACTAATGTGTAGTACCTGTTCGTGTTTTGAGTTCTCATGTGTGCTAACATATAGACGTTTTTTTATATTTAAAACGAAAAAAATTTCAAATTAAAACTGCACTATTATCTAAACTCCGAAAAACGCGACTTTTTCTCTGCAGTATGCATTATTGTTAACTAATTAGTCTAAACTTAATACGTAACCCAAACTGTATTACTCTTAACCAGTTCTTAAATGAGTTCTTCAAATCTAAATTAATACATAATCACCTGACCTCAAAAATTGAACAAAGTTCCATTATGGTATCTTACTTATAAGGTAAAGCTAGAATGCTCGAATATTCTCTATGGAGGTAGATAAACCAATAAATACCTGCGCATTAATATGGGAGGGGAGACTATTTTCAAATATCGTCCTAAACTGGGAATGGAGTAACAGACTTATAAGTAAATATTAATAAGTGTTTCTTACCTTTTTTTTGTTAATGAAGAGTAGATAATGCACTGTGGATGTGTTATCAGCAGCTCCAGTAACTCTCGCTTCTCCTTTTTTGTCCCTCGGTCCTAATTTGCAATGAGTGATTTTCTGACAAAGGGTGAAGAAAAAGCTGCTTTCGAGGTCGGTAGTACTTCGTGAACAGTAGCCTGAGATGTCGGAAATTTTCTGTTTCTATGTCTATCCTTGTGCCCATGTGACTAGTAAGGGTGCTGGAGGTAAACGTTTCATCTGGGCTGACGTTATCGCCTGATCGTCAGGGATCTGAACCTTGGATTACCCACTTATGTGGCTGTCCTATCAGCAGGTGAAAAATACTGGGGCTGCTGTATTGCCATTTGGTGAATGGATTCTGTTCTATGCAGCAGTTTCTGGTGAGGCCTCTCGATGCCATATTAGTGGGTAATTGTTACGGCTTTACCTCATCATGTGCTACAAAAATATTCCTGTCTTTTCCCCTCTTACTTTCCCTCTTTGTCGTGCTCTGACCAAGTCTGTCGACCTGTTCCACAAATCCCAAAACCTCAACATGAAATATCTAAAAAAAAAAAAACACGAATAAACCTAGAACCCTATCCTCCAACATAGACACCTACTACCATGTCTCCTTCTCCAACATCAGGGGTCTACGTTCCAACCTTCCAGAGGTTGAAACCCAGTTACAGGAGACGAAACCAGATATATTCTTTTTAAGTGAAACTGGCATAGAGCCGACCACTTCCCTAAATGAGTTCACAATAAAAGGATACACTTACTTAACATCTAAATCTGACCCCCAAGATCGCTATGGGCATGGAATATGCGCCTACATTAAAGATGGCTTTCCGTGTGGTAGGGATATTTCCAGAGAAGACCCTAATTTATCTTATATGTGCTTCCGGGTTGCACTTTCTTACACCACTGCATCCATATTTACCCTCTATCACCCCCACAATAGCGAGGTTACTATCGTTAAGAGTATATCTGAGAAAATTGACCAAATCCTGTCTGCTCATCCTTCAGCTAACATTCACATTTGTGGTGACTTCAATGTCCATAATGTGGAATGGCTGACCCACTCAAATAAGACCGATGATAAGGGAGGTTCTGTCATGATTTTACCATTGCCTATGACCTCACTCAGATTGTTCACGAACCCACCCGTGTGCCCGATACTATTGGTCAGTATGCAAACCTTCAAGACCTTTTTCCCACAACTTACCCTGAGCTATGTATATGTTGCGTTCTATGCCCTTTGGGATCCTCCGACCACTCTGTTGTATCAGTTAAGATAAAAATGAAAAGCAATAAGTCTTCAGACGTACTTTTCCACTGTACTGTGTATCGATACTCTATGGCAGACTGGTATAGCTTCCATACATTCATATCTGATCTACCTCTGAATTCCATGTTTAAAAAGGATGTGTCCTCTATAGTATCAGACCTGACCGAATGGATAATTGTAGGCATAGACCGATTCATACCATCCAAAAAATTCCAACAAAAACCTAACAACCAGCCATGCACAGAAATCACGTTTTCCATAGATACCAACGTAATAGATGTACTGAGATTAAAGCTGCTTTCATGACTACCAGTAACCACTGTAAAAGAGTAATAAAAAATGCCAGAGAGTTATATGCTCAGTCCGTTACATCTAAAGTAGCTGAGCAGCGGCTTGGTTCCCACCAGTTTTGGCAAATAGCAAACAGGATCCTTAACAGAAGCGTGTAATCTATCCCAACCATCCTCAATGAACCTGAGGTCATCTCGTCAGCATCAGACAAGGCCAATCTATTCACCAAGAACTTTGAAGCTAATTCTGTCCTCTGTGATCAAGGCCATCAACTCCCCGTATTTCCTCCTATAACAGACAATATGCTATGCAACATACAAATATCTGTGCGTGAGGTCGCCAACCTAATCAAGAACCTTGATTCCAGTAAAGCAAATGGCCCAGACGGCATTCTAATTATAGTGTTGAAAAAGCTTCAACCAGAACTTGCCCCCATACTTACAAAACTGTTTAAGCGTTGCCTTAAAGAGAAGTGCTTTCCAACACCCTTGAAAACCTTATCAGTATGCCCTGTATTTAAGAATTCAGGTGACAGGTCATCTCCCTCTCAGTACAGACCAATAAGACTTCTGTGTGTCATGAGTAAACTGTTGGAATCCATATTAAATAGAGAAGTAGTCAACCACCTTAGCAGAAACAACCTTCTTAGTGACATGCAATATGGTTTCCATTCTGCTAGATCTACAGAAGATATGTTAACGGTTATATCTCATAGGATTAGTGAATCTCTCGACAAAGGCTTCCTTTCTAGAGCAATTGCTCTTGACCATATCAAAGACCTTTGATAAGGTATAGCATAAGGGCCTTCTTCACAAGATTTCCAGCTACAGTATAACTGGAAATGTTTTCTCGATCATTGAATCATTTCTCTCTGATAGGCTCATAAGAGTAGTGGTTGATGGGCAGAAATCAGAGGCTCTCAGTATTAATGCTGGAGTCCCTCAGGGGTCCATCCTGGGCCTAACTCTCTTCCTGATCTACATCAATGATCTCCCAAAACACATACTTATATCATTTGTTGACATCTATGCTGATGACACAATCATCTATGGCAACACATCAAAGGCCGTAAACGACAAAGTTCTCTCTAATTCTTTCTCCTCTGACTTTCAGTGCATGGTAGAGTGAGGGAAGATATGGCTTTTTTTAAATGCATCTAAAACCAAGCTCCTATCTTTACATCATCAACGCTCTGATCACCATCTGGCATCAATTGAAATGAATGGCTCTTGTCTTGGGGAGGCTTCATGTTTTAACAAGCTTCTGGATTTGACCTTTTCTCCTGATCTGAAATGGAACATGTATATCAAGTCTGTTGCCCGGTCACTGGGAGAATATTAGGATCCTTCTACCGCTCCAGAAGATATCTCACTACTGATGCAATTCTCTATGTATATAAAAGCCAAGTACGTCCGAGGACGAGTACTGCTGCAACATTTGGGCTGGAGTTGCTAAAAACAGCCTATCCTGCCTTGACAGAGTACAAAATAGATTTCGTGGCTTAGTGGGGGGATGTCCTTTTCTCTTCCCTGCAACAGAAGAGACATTGCGAGCCTGTCTTTGTTTTATCGTTATTTCCATGGCAAGTACTCGTCTGAGCTCCAATATCTGGCCCCCCCTCATCAATCTTTCACGAAAAACACCTGTCTAGCTGAAACCACTGTTTTCCCCACTAAAATCAAAATGTAGGTTCCATGAACAAAGCGTCTTTCTTAGAAGTGCTCGCCTGTGGAATTCTCTTCCGTTTGGCTGTTTCCCACCTGACTTCAACTTGGATGTCTTCAAGTCCAACATAAACAAATTCCTGATGAATCGCTTCCTTAAGAAAGACACTTCATCAAATCTCCAATACTAACTATTACTATGATACTGTCCCATTGATTACTGTACATGCAATAACCCTTATCCCCGAGTGGCTTGATAAGTGGTGACCTCCATGTAAAAAAAAAATCTGTTCCTGTTTGTAGTTCTCATGTGTGCCATGATTTGGGTTATCATTAGTCTGGCGAGATAAACGCACTCTTTACTTGTCATGAATTGCATTCTCCCATGGATTTACTCCTCCATTGAAATAACTAATGTCAACGTGACTTTCTCGGTCATTTTTCATGTGAGAATGAATGCCCCATCCATTACGTAGTTGTTTCCATATTAAACGTAAAATTTGTTAAATCTTTGCAGAATCGTAAACTCATAACAACTACTTGTTTATGTTTCTACTATTTTAAAATAACTTTTTCCTTTAATAAATTTGTGTGTACAAACATTTGTTTTTACAGTAAATTTGTTTTTTCTTTTTTTTGTTTTATTCTTTATCACTGTCAATAACCCGTCTATAAAAAAAAAACTATGTTTTGACAGTAAATAAAAATGAAAGTGTAGTACCTGTTTCTGGTTTGTGCCGTCATACCTACCGTGTTTATGTACTCATAACAATCATGTTTCGCATTATCATTATGACGGCAAGTTAAATGAAGGTTTTGCTTATTGGAATGAGGTTTGTCTGAGTATCATTAGTTGCTTCATCCCATGCATTACGTCCTCGTTTCAGAGGAATTTGATTAATAGCCAATCTGTAGCACAGTTACTATGAAATATCAAGTGATTTTTGTGTTTTTATATTTAGATAATTTTAATAAATAGCCTTGTGCTTCATCTTTACAAAATTCTTAATATAAGTCAAAATATAATTAGCATCACCACAACTACGAATCCAATGTGTTGATGGTTATCCCATAAAAAAAACACATCCACTTAAATAGCAGCAATAATGATAGGTACTCGCAAAATAAATGCTAATGGTCAATTTTTGACCCCCACCCTGCTTTTCTTAGAAGTTCACCCAAATATCAGAAAATTAACCAATTTTAATGAAGTTTTTAATATTTATCAAATAATGATCACGGAATATAATGAACAGGTTATATATATATATATATATATATATATATATATATATATATATATATATATATATATATATATATATATATATATATATTAGACCTCTTCAAAATTGACCTTTTTCTTCAAACATATGGAAATTGATATTATTATTCCCATTCTCCAAGGTCTAAATTAGCTAAATATACCAGTTATTGTGATCTTGGACCTTGGCTATGCCTGCCTCAAGAGCCATGTAATTTTATTGTTGACGTTTTTCAAAAACGCTGCAAAATATGGGATATTATGCCCTTATTTTCATTGTAGCTTTCCAGAGGTTGATGCTATAGCATTGAAAGTGGTACCAAATGAAAGCTAATAAAATTTTCTTGCATATGGTAGTAAGCACAATAAAACACATGAACACCTGTGTAAATTTTAACTAATTTTAATGCACAAACAGCTGGGACACTGCAAAAAATCAGTTTGGTAGTATGATAGCACTGCACTGACACATATATTGCAAAAGAAACTGTCAGATAGGATGTTACTAATACATGTATTATCACTTGTTCAATGTGGCTTTTTTGAAACTGTCAAATTTTTTCCTGTGGTACTCCACAACTTGTAGTAAGCAGCATCTTTGCTCTGGGTCACTTGTGATCTGAGTTGCAAAGTCACTCATTAGTTTCACACCTCTCTCAGCCACATCATTGGCCACTTTCACTGACCTCACAAACTTCTGTGCATTCCTGTAGCTGTCATTGTCTTCCCAGGTGTCAGCAGGAGTAGTGAGCCAGTCACATTTCACTCGAAGAGCATCACACAGAAAGTGACTCTGGTCCTACCAGGTCTGTGAGAACTGTAGCTGCATTGATGACAGGAAACACTGGCTTGCCTTTCCTGTAACTCTCAGGTTTCTCTGTTTCTGACAGCTTGACTGCAAGCTTCTCTTTTGCAGACTTGGTCATGCTGGCATGTGAACTGAACAAGGTAGATGGCACTAGTTCCTGGGTCAGATACCAGCGGTGGTTGTTCATTTTCTTGAGAACAGAGGTTGCCAGTTCATAGTCATACTGCTTGTATTGCAGCATGTTCTTCATAAGCTGGAGGTCATGGATAGGTGCATCAGCTGCAGATGTGGTGGTCACCCAGTGGCTGGTGTAGAATAAGGCCAGGAACTTGTTCATCCTCTCCAGCTTGAGTTTAGTGTCCGTGTTGTATTTTAGTTCCTTGGAAAACATGAGCATCTTCATACAGTAAATGTTCCTGGCCATCCAGCGGGCTTGGTGAATGGCACCTGGCTTGGCCCAGTGGATACCTCGAGGAGGTTCCTCACCAAGCAGGATTAGGCACAGCTCTGCCACCTCTCTGTAATCTGCCCTCGGACTCGCTTCCTCAAGGAAATTGCTTAAGACTGCAATTGTCCTTGTCTTCTGTTTCAAGTCTTGTTCAACTAGGTCTAGAACTCTTGGGCAGTCCTTAACCAACTTGTCCCACTTCTCTTTTACATTGCTGAACATTGGGTTGTCAGGACTCTTGACCTTGCTGAACACAGCCTCCCATACACTTCCAATTATTACTTCTGATATGTGATAGCGACAAGCGAAATAGAATACCTTTTTGCCTAGTTTTTCTTCAATAAGCTTCGCTGCACCCTTGTTGATGCCACTGTTGCTTGCTGTGGTATCAAATACCAAGCCTACAATGTTGTCTGTGAGACCCCATGCTTCTATCAGTTCCAATGTAGCATTACACTGTTGGATTCCTGTGGAACTTTCTATGAAGGGCACACCAAGCAGCTTCCCTTCTTCATACTGTGGAGTACCAGAGACGAGCACTGCAAGACTTTCCACTGGGTATCTTTCACCAAGAACATCCCGTAGAAGTTTTCCATCCCAGTGTAGTAGTGTGCAGTAATCTGGCGGACTTTCCTTGAAGTTATTCATGTAAGTTTGGCACATGTTATGACGAGTGTTAATCCTATTTCGTCTTGTAGTAGAGGCTGATATAACAAAGTCATCAAGATCTGCGCCTCCTGCCTTCAACACTGCAGACACCATGGCTGTAGTCTGGTTGTCAGAGATTGACAGCCGATCTGCAGTGCTACAAATCTCTTCACTGGTCATAACTGAGTGTGGAAAGTGTAAGGTTATCGTACTTGGTTTTGATGAACAGCTTAATGTTGTCTCAGTGTATTCTGAACCCTCACAATACCAGAGCCTTGACTGTTCTCTGGGTCTTCATCACTTAAAATTTTCCCAACTTCTGCTGCTGCAGCAGTCACTGATGATAACATTCTCTCTTCTCTTTCTTCTCGGAAGCTTTTCTCTCTAGACTTCTTCTCAAAC